>NW_006766894.1:568552-589403 GCF_000275845.1 Dichomitus squalens LYAD-421 SS1
TTCGGCAGCACATAGTCTCAGACTCACCTGAGCGACAGCATCCGCATAGCGTTGCAACAGTGGGGGACATCTCACAGGAAAGGGGATAGGGCCCGGTGCTTAAAGGGACGTACCTATGAACTCACGCGTACTAGATCAGCCCCCAGCAGAGATACCAACGTGAGGTTTCAGCAGAGGCGATGAGGATGCCCAAGAGGTCAATGCAGTGGAACAGAACAGAGCAAGACTTCGACGATATACGGAGGTCGTAGAAGGCAAAGGAGCGACGTGGCGACCGCACGCAATCGGAGACGCTCTCCCGCTCGAGCGCCCAGATTTAGGGCAGGCGTACAGAGACTTGGGAAGATACGAAGGCGGCCTTGCCTGACTCGAACGAGCCCAAAACATGTATTCCCTCAATACAAAGCATGTTACTATGTACACTTGCCACCTACGATGTCCTATGGACCCATTCACCATTCAAATTTCCAGAATCAAGGCCGACGACCTTGACGGGCGCTATTAGTTGGCATTAGTACTAATTTAGTTCTAAATAGCCCAGGGAGTTTTTCCTGATGAAGCGGTCCGACAGATGTACCGAGAATGATGCGGCCGAGCAGCGGTAATGATATACCAGGCTCCCTTCCCAGGACATTGGCCAGATGTTTGCCTTGGTTCAGCATGATGATATCGACGGTATATGATCAAAAACGTGACTAGCCTCGCCTGCCCATCCTGTGTGATGCTCCTCCAGCTTGGTGCGTCCAGACTGCCATTCTTTCTGAGACCCGACCGGAAGATCTAGTTCGGCCTCCCTGAAAAGACACATGTCCGCGCATGACAGAAGCCTCAATGACGTTATCTCAAGCATGCCCCTTTGGAAATGTGCTTTTTTCACCGCGAACTCAAGACTGTCCCATCCCCTTTATCAGACATTAGCAAACAGTGCCGTGAGACCCTGTGTACGTCTGTTAGGGAATGTCTGGCACCAGTAAACCTCTCATCTAGTCTATTCTCCTCCATCTTCTCGAACAGAGCTGGCATTGTTACGGTTCAAGACCCAGAAGGATTGTAGATGGCTCGAAATACAACTCACAACTACCGCCGGGTCGTCGATCGCTAATCAGCTTCGAGCGAGACACGATTGGATGGCGTAGTACCTTCCCATGACCAGTGCCAGATTAGTCAAGCCGTTCCGTGCCAAATGCGTCCGCCGGAGAGCCTCGCCGCTGCCCAGTCCGAGAACCACGGCTATGAGCCAACAGACTGCGATATACATGCCGAACCTGGAGTCAGTGCCTTGTAGGAGAGAGCCGCAGCGTAGCATTCACACATATACTCGAATTTGTCGCAGTGAGAACTACCGAGACTATCGTCACTACTATGTCGCTCACCTCTTTGCTGCCTCCCGGGTTATCGCTTCTTCAGGGTATAAAGCTCTTCGTTCAGCTGATCGGAGACACGACTGTAGTGAACAGGGCAGCAGGTCGGTATCGTATACCGCTATGAATCACTACCCTATGTAGCTCACAAGCGGGTCTGACAGCTGCTGCATCCACGTGGGTGGCTTACGACATATGCCTCACCTTGGGCGAGGAGGTATACGAAGCTTTGATTGCGTAGAATTGACGCTGTCTGACCACCTATGAATCTACCAGGTCGAGCTAGTTTGGAAGTGAGTAATCATTTCCTGTGAGTTCGGTCATATCACAATTGCGCTTCCCTATCCAGGGCACGGTGGTCTCTCCCGAAAACTTTATATTTTTGTGTAAGGTACTACGGTCTTGCATGTTCACTGTATGTTGTCCATCTTATGCCGTCGCTGCCACACATTCACCAGCCCCTCGCCCCAGATTGTATCTGGGAGGTAAGCTATACAGACACTTCCAGGATGACGATCACAAGGGCTCAACATGCTGTATCCGTTCAGTCAATTCCAGCGTTGATCCTCCTTTTGGAGTAAGCATAATCGGCCGCATGAACGATTGTGCAGCTCACTCTTACACAATCGCGACTCTACTTTAGATGTAAGCTTGCTGCTGTCGGTTCTATATGTATGAAGTACTCTCGACTAAAAGGCTCGTTTGCAGATGCCGCGGGTGGCCCTGGTTCGAGGCATTGTGCGTGGCCTTCGACTCCAAATTCGGACATCTTCTGAAAGGGGACATAACAGTGGAGCTGCTACCGCCGTAGCCGCATTGTTCGGCGAAGGCATGTTTGTCCTCCGACTCTGGGCTGCATACCGAGAGAACAAATACGGTCAATGGTCCCACACGCTGTACTCTGGTTCGGCGAGGGGACTGACTCGATTTATATATGTTGCCCGCAGTGCTGGCCCTTATCGCATTCTGCTTCACTGGTGGGTCATGAAGCATAGAAACCCGGGTGAAATGCTCACGAATGTACAGCGGAGCTTGCCGTGCGTCTATTTCTCGAGACGTCGAGGGTAATACTTAAGCCGGGACTACGCAGTCATCTATAACGGTGGGTATCATAGAGGCCCGCACGATCACGATCCTGCCGCGCCCAGCGGGCCTCCCCATACCTGGATGTTATACCCTCGCCAATGTACCTCTGCGGAACTCCCTTGGAGCATGGATCGTCAACTGTACCGTCGCAAGTCCGTTGTCGCCCTACTTTCTCCTCCGACAGTCAAGCTACTTACTGCATTAATCCTCTTCCCTAGCGACGTTTTTCGCCTTGATGCTATACAAATTCTTCACTGGCGAAGCCTTCAAATTCGAGTTGTCTGAGGCCACGCGCAACCCGCTCGCCAAATGGACCGAAGTGCGGCGGTTCAGCCCGCTGCTCTACCTGCTGCTCCGAGATGGGACTACATACTTTGCGATGTATGTGCCTACCTTCGTCGTTCTCGAATGCCTTTGGTGTTGACTGCGCATCTGATAGGATCTTCTGTAAGTCCCTATAACACTGCATAGCTAAGGAGGGTTCAATGAAATGTACCATCCATCGCCGCAGTGGTAAACGCGGTGAACATGGCACTTTCTATTCGTGAGGAAGGCCGAGCGCTTGAAGGGATGGGCGTCGCATGGACAATTGCCGTCTCGTCCGTCGCCGTAAGTGGATGTGGAGGATACGCTACCTACAGCGGGAGTTTGATGCTCACCACTGATATCTTATCTAAACAGTCTTCGCGCTTGCTGCTGAACCTGCGCGGATTCATCAGCGGGAACGACAACATGTCCGGGGGCAAGTCAGAACGGACGACCATGCGCTTCGAGGACAATCTCGCCACGTCGGAGACTTTGGGACAGGATGAGGATGTTGCGTGCTCCGGAGATATAGAAGAGTGTGCTAGGGAGTCGATGGCGTTCCGGGACATTATGCCTGATGTTCGTGCTTTATGTAGTATTGGAGTTTGGAATCGATCGAACATACCCATACCAGGTGGCGCCTTCGACTCCAGAGCTTGTTGTCCCAGTCGAAGAGGTCCATGTCGTTACTATAGATGCCCTCATGTCTAGCTCAGACACCGATGTTTCAAGAGGAAGTGTGAACTTACCTGTAATTTGATAGCTTAGTGACTGCGCACGCAATGAAACCTAGTCGCTCCGGCCTTGACGGTCTGTCTCGGGTGCCCCTCATTTCAGTGAATCACCGACCTACGTGCAGTCCCGAGAGTGCCGATAAGAGAAGAGCAATAATATCATACAATAGTCTACAGTAGCTCCCAAAACGAGCATCCCATTAGCGTGTGCATAGCATGACCAACGACTCAACATCACGAGTGGAAAAGGCGACCCACAACGCCCGAATCGATCCCCTTCCTCGCCCGAGCCTCCTCAACGTAGCCCTGCATCAGCCCCACAACCTTCCTCAAGTTGAGACTGAACTTCGCCGACACAGGGACGACGTCCAACGTCCTCGTCTCCCTGCTGCCCACGGGGCTGCCCTTCGCATCAAGCACAGGCACCCTCATCTCCTCCCTCACATACCTTTCCAACCTTCCCAATTTTGCCTTCGCCTCTTCCACCTCTTTCGTGGACGCGCCCTCCCCGCCAAGCAAGTCTGCCTTGTTAGCGACCACAATCCGCGCGTTCGCGCTCATCCCCGGCTTGTACCTCTCCAGCTCCTCCCGCAGCACCCTCAGCTCGTCCCACGGCGCCTCCCCAGAGAGGTCGACGACGTACGCAAGCGCGTGCGACCGCTCGATCGAGCGCAGGAATGAATGCCCCAAGCCGACGTCCGCCGACGCGTCCTCGATGAGGCCCGGGTTGTCCGCGACAGTGAACCGGAACACCTCCATCGACTCGTACGGGTCCGTCTCCCCTCCCTCCTCTCTCGCTCCGTCCTGCATCGCGCGCCGCTGGTTGCGCGTAAGCGCGTCCGCGAGCTCCCCTCCGGCCATTAGCTCGCGCTCACGCGCCTCCTCGATGGACGTCTCGTCATGTACCACGCTCTCCGTGGGGCTGTCAAACGCAAACGAGCCATCGGCGGCGACACGCACAACCCCTACGACTGGGTTCAGCGTCGTGAACGCGTACCCAGCCACTTCCGTGCGGGCGCGGCCCCCGGTGAGGGCACGGAGGAGGGTGCTCTTGCCCGCGTTGGGCATCCCGACGAGCCCGACGTCCGCGAGGAGCTTCAGCTCGAGCGCAAGCGAGACGCGCTCCCCCGGGTAGCCGCGTGTGGCCCACTTCGGAGAGCGATTCGTAGGGGAGAGGAATGCGGGGTTGCCTACTCCCCCTGCGCCGCCCTGCGCGACGAGGTGGCCCATGGGCTCGACGCGGCGGTGGCCTAATGGTGCGTTCGGGTCTTCGGCCTCGGCCGTCTCTTCTGGCTTGTCGAGGTCGAGGAAGATCGGGTTCTCTGCGCGCATGCGCCGCGCTCGCCGTCGTTCGCGCTCTTGCTGGAAGAGCACGCGCTCGGCGTGCTTGAAGTCCTCGCGCTGCGCGTTGTCCTCCGCCCACTCCGGGTAGTGCACCCACCGCCGCTCACGCATCTTGTCCCTGCGCTCCTGCGGCTTCAAGCCTTGCAAATCCTCCGCCTCCGCCTCGTACTCGTCCTTGTGTCTCCTCGGGTCGTCGCGGGGGAGCTCGCGGACAATCGTTCCTAGAGGGACGCGGACGATGAGTGGGGGCGCGTTCCTGCCATTTTGCCATGTGCCTTGGCCTGAGCCGCCGTGAGGGGCGCGAATGCGGTTCGGGACAGAGGAGAGGGTGGTGAGATGGGGGGTGGGGAGGATGTAGACGTCGGCGCCGCGGCCGCCATTGCCACCCGAGGGCGGGCCGTAAGGCTTGAAGAGTTCGCGGTGGAAGGCGACGCAACCGTTTCCGCCGTTGCCAGCGCGAATGTGGATTATGGTGTGGTCAAGGAAGCTTTGACCCTGTGAGGAAACGTGTTGTGTGAGTTTTGCTGTGGGTTGAACAAAATCGTAGAATGAAAATTGGCTGGACGAAGAATGGGAGGAGTCCGATACGGCTCGTATAGGCTGGGTGTTCCAGCCTACGATGACCGAACAATGCCCCGAGATACGACGAGTGCTCCTGAACCTGTCAAGGGCCTCGCTAGCCGTACTCTGGTTTGCTCGACAACTCTGCAGCTTCCTCCCCCATGCCTGGTTTCGAAGTGCTGCTTTCGCTTCTGCCATAGACGCATATTACGATGCACACATAGTCAGTCGTAGATCTTCTGCATAGATCAGCAAGCGTATGGCGGCAGGGGCTCTTGGGACAAGCCACCAGAGGACTAGCGGAGGCTCCATCTGTGTGTGTCTGGTCTTCTCCCTACCTGTTGTGACCTCGCAATGGAGCATTTCGTGTATTGTCTGGTTACAATGCTGGAGAACGAAGAGGGGATACTCACGTTTTGCCTACGTTTCCAGTCCGTCCTCCGTTTCCGTCGTAGCTCATCCTGAGCTGCTGGTGATCGCGAAGGCGACTCTGCCAATTTTGAAGGGCCTGCCTCAGGGATGGCCGCTGTCGTATAGCATCTTCCGGCAAATATGGTGACGCTGTGGGCCCTGAGAGGCTTCAAGAACGGCGTGCAGCGCATGCAGTCTGTGCAAGGACAAGCGAGAGCACTGAGCAGACGGCGGCTACGAAGCGCGGGTGATGCGTGTGAACGAAAAGGCCTGCCCTGAAGCTCATTGAGACGCGTCGAAACGCGTCGCGTCTCCGTCTTGTCTCTGTTCTCCACCGCCTCCTCATCTGCCCCGATGTCGTCGCCACCACGCGATATACCCTCCTCTGACCTCGAAGATGTCGAAATGCAAGTCGATGGAGACAGCGTAGAGCAATCAATGCCCAACGCCCCTCCGCGAGGCCCACTGTTCCTCGAAGGCACCCCTTCAGCCGCAGGTACCCCACAGCATAGCACAGTAGCGAGAAGGGCGTTGGGGATGAGTACTCCTAGGAGACAGCAGACACCTCTCTTTGCTCGTAGGTCGCGTGTCTTGCTACCAGTGATCTCACCCATCTGACTATCTGCCTAAGCCGGCACCTCGTCGCCCCTACCCTTCCCCAGCTCTTCTCCGACAAAGAGGACTCCTGTACGCGTCAGAAGGCTAGACTCAGACCTTCCTGGCTCCCAAGGCTCCGAACCACTTGCATTTCCCTCGTATGTCGCGTCTTTCCTCTGCAAATGGCCTGTTCTGCTCCAGATACATGGAGATTCGTCCTTGGATAGTCCCTGTCCCCTATCCACGATATTTACTGAGATATGTCTTGTAGAAGCCCAGCCCAAGATCATACACCGAAAACCCCACCAAAGAACCGTCGAGGCGACATACATTCATCCATCAGTTTCACCCCAACATCCTCCCGTTCCCGCACAAGACGCAAGGAAGGCCCGTCTGACGACCTGCATTCGGACGCCTCACACCTCTCCCTTCCAGCCTCTTCCACTTTCAATCTCTCCGTCCCTATTGTACCCTCTGAGGATGACGACGACACAGGCGCGGTCAAGGCGATCTGGGGCACGAACGTCTCGGTGCAAGAGACCATGCGTACGTTCCGCGAGTTTATGCGCGGCTTCAAGATCAAGTACCGTATCGCCCACGACCGCGAGCGCGGTATCCGGACGCGTGTCCTCTCGTCTCCCGAGGAAGGCGAGGTGCTTCTGTACGAGTCATACATTCGTCGTATGCGACAGACGGGCGAGAGGAATTTGAACCTCGACATCCACAACCTCGCCGCGTACCCTCCAAGCAAGAAGCTTCAGAACCATTTGATCAAATTCCCTCAGGAGGTCATCCCCATAATGGACCAGGTCCTCAAGGACATCATGCTGGAGATCGCTGAAGAGGACCAGCAAGCAGGGGTAGAAGACATGCGCGGTGGACGCGGAGAGGCCGAAATCAAGACGATCATGGAAACTGTCTACAAAGTGCGGCCGTTCGGCGTCCCGTCTGTCAACATGCGCGACCTGAACCCCTCTGGTGAGCCCTCCACCCTTCCTGTCTCCCAGTCTGCCAACTGTCCTTACTAATGCGTCCCCTCTAACAGACACCGACAAACTCGTGTGCATCAAAGGCCTCGTCATCCGCGCGACTCCTGTCATCCCGGACATGAAAGTCGCCTTCTTCCGCTGCCTGACCTGCAACCACACAGTCCAGGTCGAGATCGAGCGCGGCAAGATCGACGAGCCCGCGCGCTGCCCGCGCGACGTCTGCGGCACGCCCGGCTCCATGTCCCTCGTCCATAATCGCTGCGAGTTCGCCGACCGCCAGGTGATCCGCCTCCAGGAGACCCCCGACGCGGTGCCGGACGGGCAGACGCCGCACACGGTCTCGCTGAGCGTGTACGACGAGCTCGTGGACGTGACGAAGCCCGGCGACCGGCTCGTCGTCACGGGCATCTTCCGCTCCATGGCGGTGCGCGTGAACCCGCGCCAGCGTACGCTCAAGAGCCTCTTCAGGACGTTCATCGATGTCGTGCACGTCAAGCTTGGGCTCGACGACCGGCTCGGGTTCGACAGGAGCACGCGCCCCGCGGGGGGCGACCGTATCCCTGGGGTCGGCGGCGTGGGCGGTGGCGCAGACGTCGACGACGAAGAGGAGAATCCGGTGGAGAGGCAGCGGCGGACGACGAAGCGCGAGGAGCTCGAGGCGAAGCTGCGCGAGCTGAGCCAGCGGCCGGACATATATGAGTTGCTCGCGCGGTCGCTCGCCCCGAGCATTTATGCGATGGAGGACGTGAAGAAGGGGATACTGTTGCAGCTGTTTGGGGGGACGAACAAGAGCGTGGCCAGGGGCGGCGGCGGAGGCGGGCCGAGGTACCGGGGGGATATCAACGTGCTACTTGTGGGTGACCCTGGTGTGAGTAAGTCGCAGATTCTGCAGGTGTGTCTTTCTGTATTGTCGCGTTTGGTGAGGTACATGCTGATCACGACCTACAGTACGTGCATAAGATCGCTCCCCGAGGCGTGTTCACGTCTGGCAAGGGCTCGTCTGCAGTGGGTCTAACGGCGTATGTCACTCGCGATCCGGATTCGAAACAACTGGTACTCGAGAGGTAGGTCTCGGCTTCGTTCTTGGACACAGTCACCCGCTCATATGCCATTTCAGCGGTGCCCTTGTTTTGAGTGATGGTGGTGTCTGCTGTATCGATGAGTTTGACAAGATGTCCGACGCGACTCGTAGCGTCTTGCACGAAGTTATGGTGAGTGACTGACAGGTCCTCAATATCGTCTCCCAGGGTTATTAATGAGGTGTCACAGGAACAACAAACGGTGTCCATCGCCAAGGCGGGAATCATCACGACGCTGAACGCTCGTACTTCCATCCTCGCAGCGGCAAACCCCATTGGCTCAAAATACAACCCGAACCAAACGGTGACGCAAAACATCGACCTCCCACCAACGCTCATATCCCGTTTCGACCTGCTCTACCTCGTGCTGGACCACGCAGACGAGGCGCTCGATCGCAAGCTCGCTCAGCATCTCGTCGCATTGTATCTCGAGGATGCCCCCATGACCGGTGGCGGTGAAGACATTTTGGTGTGTCACACTGTCATATAGCACACGCGCCTTACTGACGTGCCTTTCCAGCCTCTCGAAGAGCTCTCCGCCTATATCACCTACGCTCGTTCCCGCCTCAACCCCGTCATTACCGAAGCAGCGGGCGACGAGCTCGTCCGGTGCTACGTGACGCTCCGCAAGGCGGGCGAGGACCCTCGCTCGAACGAGAAGCGCATCACAGCGACGACGCGGCAGCTCGAGAGCATGATCCGCCTCTCGGAGGCGCACGCGCGTATGCGCCTCTCCACATTCGTCGAGCTCGCCGACGTCAAGGAGGCGTTCCGCCTCATGCGCGAGGCGATCAACACCTCCGCGCGCGACCCGACCACGGGCGAGATCGACATGGGCCTGCTCGATACCGGCATCGGGAGGCAGCAGCGGAAACTGCGCGGGGACATGCGCAGGGCGGTGCTTGCGCTCCTGGACGGGGCCGGGGCTGGCGTTGGGGGCACCAGGGGCCTGCGGTGGGCGGACGCGATAGGGCAGTTGGAGGCGCAGAGCAGTGTGAAGGTGAACGCTGCGGAGTTCCAGGAGGTGATTAGGGAGTTGGAGCAAGAGGGGCTGGTGAAAGTCACGGGTGAGAGGGATCGGAGGATGATCAAGAGAGTCGAAGGCGCATGAGGAAGAGTAGAGGGCCCTTTTGACAAGGTTTTTTTCTCCGCTGCGTTGTGTGCTTTCATTGTACTATGGGCTTTGCAGACTGCTGGTGCTATCGACATGTTGTTCTCGCCCTTGTGCGAGTGGAAGTCATCGTCGTGCACACCGTTCGTAAACCTCCGCATGCGAAGTACAGTGCACTGTTGATCAGTTGTAATGACATTATTTCATCAGAATACAAGTAGTCGTAAGGAGTCGCCAATGAGGAGTCTCAAATGTTGTACAAGTCAAAGCAACCGAACATATAGTGAAAGAGTGTAGGACTGCAATACTTCGCTGCGAGCATCCCGATGGTGCGAGTGTTTTCCATGAAACCATATGAACGTACATCGTGACACGAGCTATCCGAAGGCCGATTGCTTGATGACCTTCAGTAATCCTCGTGCGTGCAGATTTGGCAACGCCTTCTGCACCCCGACTACAACGTGCTGCCAATGGTATTTGCGGTCCGCCTCCAGATATCTGTCCAGGAGGATGCACAAGTTCACCTCCTTCATGTCAGGGAAGCGGTCGTACGTGATGACCTTATCGAACTCCTGCAACCGCAACATCCGCCTGTTGTTCAGCGTTGTCACCCTAGGCAGGTAGTTCAAACGGATCGTAACATGGCGTAGGGTGCGTGGTGCCTGGGAAAGCATACCGGCGCCGGCGAGGCTGTACGCCGGGACGTCCTGAGGCTTTTCGTCATAGCGGAGGTAGATTTCTATTTCGATAGATCTGAGTTTTGAGCAGGAGGCGAGGCCGAGGCTTCGCCAATGGCCTACAAGTCGGATTGTCAGGTCACACATAGGAGTGCAGCTCAAAACATCGACATACTGTTCAGTGGGTCTACCCAGTGCCAGGGCTTTCGTTCGGATAGCATGAACGGATGGATCCCGCTGATACTCAGACTCGTCAAAGCCTTCCCTGCGCGTGCAAGGAGTTTGCCAAGGGCGAGCACCTCGGGACCAGTCCCGTATTCAATCCGAAGAGATTCCAGGGATTCCGGTTCGAGGCTTTCCGTGAACGCGTCTAGAAGCAAGCTCGTGCCGCTGTTTTCGTCTGGACTGCAGTGCGATATCCGAAGCTTCTTGATCTCCAGCGGACGGTGGAGGAATGCGAGATCGAATGGCGAGGTGGTGTCGAAATCGCGCACGGAATAGCTCAGAGCGTCGATGGAAAACAGAGACAGGATGCGGAACAGGCCAGAGATGGAAGAGTTGTGGGAGAGGGTGTAGTAGAAATCGAACGAGAACGATTGAAGACGGAATGGCCCGGGTTTGTCCTGCTGTACATGTGGGGGCGATCGTGAAGCGGGGGTGTCGTACATCATGCTGTTGATATCCAACGATGTGAGATTTGGAAGCAGCTGCATGAGTGTGGCTACCACGGTATCGTCGATGGAGGTAAGGGCAATGTGTGGAACTTTCCCGATTTCAGTCTGCCCGCTCAACTCGAGGCGACGAATCTTCTCGCGGATATTTGGAGCCGCCCTTAAGAAGGATATGAGGTGGTCAAATGAGCGAATATCCCGGACTTTCAACCTTGTATTGAAGTAATGCTCGAGCGACACGGCGCGGAGACAGTGGCACGCGAGCGTGCATGCCCGCAGCGTCCAGCGGGAGGACTTGACATGAGATACAATCATGCACAAAAGTTCCACAGGCAGATCGCATATTGTGCGATACTTGCTGGGACGTGCGAGGGTGGGCGGCGGACGGCGGCGGTTGCGCCGATAATGGTGGTTGGAGGGAGACATGTTGGCGCCTAATTGATTGACGTTCAGCTCCCTTCTCTGCTAGGCGAGATCCGAGGTGCAGCATAGACATGCACTCGGGCGCAGAGACTTTCAAACTTGGGTTCCGAAGGGGACCAAGCTTGATATGCAATCAGATTGCGTGGACGCCCAGAACTGTCAATTTGCGTTGGGCTTCCAAGGCTGAGTATCGCTGCGTGATAATGACCCGGATCCCGGCTAGTACGCTTTGCACCATAACGATCTATGTTGGGTGGTCTTAGCTAATACACACCACCAGCGTAGAATCCAGTTCTGACAAGATGAGAGCTTATATGCGATTTCTAATCACATACACTACGACTTGCTCACCTGCTTCGATGGTGCCTAGCTCTGTCCGCTCCAACATGTGCAATCCAGGAGCACGAGATACCGCATCTTCAAGCAAAGTTGGTGTAAGATTTTGGAATGCCAGAAAGTCAGAGAATCCAAGATACCTTCGCATCCTTGAACAGGGGATAGGCTAGTACTGGCATCGGCGCTGTGCAGTTGCGACATGATGCGTACATGTGCGCAACGCGGGGAAGAAGGTCATATCCTACGGAACATCTGAAGAGATCTAGGATAGAACAACGAGTTATGTAGAGTACTCCAAATAATGGATATATAGTAGTATGGGATACTCTGGGTCGAGAGCGTTCACGACGGGCGCCTTTCCGGTAATTGGACTCCAGCGGCTGCGGTCCGAATATTAATCACAACGACTGCTGCCACGAACCGCTACCACGGCAATGACCGGTCATCCGTTGTCTGAAAGACACGATATCTGACTTGTCCGCGCGCTGCAACACTGAACGACATTGGCAGCTTATTTAATCCCTGTCTCATTCAATATCCCTCTGACGAAATCAGAATGTACCTAGGGCGCTGCCTTGCGGCCCGGGGCAGGGCATGAAATCAAACTCGGGAGAATGGCTCGCGTCATGCAGCTAATATGTGCAGTGTGGCATGCGCATCAAGGCACTGGCGCACGGTACGATATGTACGTTTTCTGTTCCCTATCTGAACCCCTCAGGTCGTCGAGCTCACATCTTTGGCCTCGTCCATGTATTGTAGGCTCAGAACCGCCATCTCGCTGTTGCCTGGGTCGCCCCGCTCTATCTCTGCACCTCCTGGTCGTGTTCATCGTTTGTCACTACGCCTGTTCTCAGTGCACTCTTCGACTCTTCTATTCACCTGGATCCGTATCTCACCATCGTGATGGCGCTGGCCTCATCTTCGTCAGCGTGCCGGCAGGTGAGTTCCTTTCTCAAGGTTCCCTCGACCGAATGACTAATGCTTGTGCAGCGGGATCCGGTCGAAAACTGTGCCATCGAGGCCAGAGCATGTTGCTTGAAGCTAATGTGCGGTATCACTATAAAAGTGCAGCAAATAATATCGTGAGGTGATTTCAGCACGTCTAGAACAGTTAGACAATTAGTAGTTGATACGAACAGGCCCTTCCGATCCAGTGGTTTGCGCCAGTCAGCTTCTGTTTCGATGCCGCCTCACGGTGGCCTATCCCGGTGTCAGTATGTCTCACGTTTACAGAGACTCCGGGTACCGAACAGTGGGAAACCTTGGCGAGGGAGGTTCGGTCGCTAGGGGGGCGCTGGACGGCATACACGCCTCCCCAGGTGAAGAGACGAACAGCCGAGAATCCACGCTTCGAAGAAGCACCGAGAGCACGCCCAAGACCATTACAGATCAGGCGCACACAAACCCCTTGGGGACAGTGTTTTTGACCTGGAAACCCGCCTCCATTACGGCCACAGCCGTAGCCGACCCGCGCTCCCATGGACGCGGCAGGCGCGTAGTCGAGACACCTCGGCATAGGTTCGTTCGTCCCGAACTTCATTACCCATAAATTTTTAGACTGACAATTGTGCAGGGTTCAAGGCCTGAACCGCAATGTACCTGGCGAGCGTCGTCTGGGTCCCCCTGATATTTTCACATTCTTGTGAACGCGACACAACGCCCGTCAGCTCCAGCCCGGTACCCCGTTCAGGACTCTCACCGAAAGCGTTGGGACGAGAGGTATAAAAGACAGCTAGTCTTCAGCCAACATCTTCAGGACATCGAGTTCTCTCCACTCGCTCTCCCCTCCGGCCTCCGCCCTCTACTCGGCAGTACATCGCTCCTCGGAACCAGCAATGGCATTCAAGCTTTTGTCTATCGTCTCCCTCGTCGCTCTCGCCACTGTTGCCAGTGCCGCCCCGAGCCGGACGGTGTGCTCTGACGGGACTGTGGTCCCTGACTCGGTGTGCTGCGAATTTTTACCCGTCAGTAATGGTTCCACCGCGCCGTCACATAATGGGGACTGATCATTCGGCAATACAGCTCGCAGAAGCTCTCCAGACGCAGGTCCTTATGGGCGACTGCGGAGAAGACAGTATGTCATCTACTTGCGTTGCCGACGATCATGAACTGACCGGTCTTCATTCCAGCTCACGAGCTCCTCCGTCTCACATTCCGTAAGCCACACATCGGCTATACGTTCACGGCATACTGACCGTACATTGCAGACGATGCCATTGCCATCTCCCGCAGCAATGCTTCGGCGTGAGTCTTAATTCACGATTTTCTACAGATTTGGTGCTGACTATAGCTTGTGCGTAGTGGTGGTGGAGCCGACGGTTCGATGCTCATCTTCCCGACCGTCGAGCCTGCCTTCTTCGCTAACCTCGGTATCGCCGACTCCGTCAACAACCTCATCCCCTTCCTGTCGCAGTTCCCCAGCATCTCCGCCGGTGACCTCGTCCAGTTTGCAGGTGCTGTCGCCATCACCAACTGCCCTGTATGCACATACTACTTTCCTCAGACTGCTCTTGTTCGAGTGCTCATACTTCGCGTTCCGACAGGGTGCACCGCAACTCGAGTTCCTTGCTGGTCGTCCCAATGCGACCGCCCCCGCCATCGATGGTCTGATTCCCGAGCCCCAGGACAATATTACGAAGATTCTGGCGCGGTTCGACGATGCCGGAGGGTTCACGCCGTTCGAGGTCGTCTCCCTTCTCGCTTCGCACACGATCGCTCGTGCCGACCATGTCGACCCGACTCTCGACGCCGCGCCCTTCGACAGTGTAAGTTGCGCCCCCTCCCTCGTTCACAGCGCCCGCTCACCAGAACCCCCGTGCCACAGACTCCCTTCACCTTCGACACCCAGATCTTCCTCGATGTGCTCCTCAAGGGTGTCGGCTTCCCTGGGCTGAACAACAACACTGGCGAGGTCTCCTCCCCGCTCCCCCTTTCGAACGGCACCGACGTCGGCGAGCTCCGTCTCCAGTCCGACTTCGGCCTCGCCCACGACCCGCGCACGGCTTGCTTCTGGCAGGGCTTCGTCAATGAGCAGGAGTTCATGGCGCAGTCGTTCAAGGCCGCGATGGCGAAGCTCGCTGTGCTCGGCCACAACGCGGACGACCTCGTCGACTGTTCTGCTGTCGTACCGAAGCCTAAGCTCGCGGTTGCCGTGTCCGCGGCGTTCCCGGCGACCAAGGGCCCGGACGACCTCGAGCTGTCGTGCAACACCTCGCGGTTCCCCAACCTGCCTATCGATCGTGAGTCGCTTTCTTTAGTCCGTGGATCTGTTAGTCAAATAAGCTGAACGCAACCGTGTTTTCCAGATGGCACCCAGGAGGCCCTCATCCCGCACTGCTCGGACGGCAGCATGAGCTGCACCACCGTTCAGTTCGACGGCCCGGCGCTCAGCTTCGGTGACAATAACAGCTCTTGATCGACGACTTGAGTGTAAATGGGTTTTCTTTTCTTCTTCTTCCACTGTTGCCTAGATCTAGGCTGCAGTGATATCGGTGTAATTTTGTACGTGTCCTGATGATGGAAGGTGGTGAATGATTATGATGTTATAGACGAAACGAGGCTATGTTACGAGGGTCCAAACTGGTGCGATGTGACATGGTGTTCTCGTGCTCAAGCCTGTGATCACACCAGCGCGATCACTAACTAGTGCACACGTACTAGATAAATCATCGGACGCACAGGTTCTATCTGCAGTCGCCCTTGTACCCCCCGGAAGATCCCTATGTCTGCTTCTCCCTTCAGCCTACGGTCGCTCATGTAACTGATGGGTCAATCTGGATACCACGTCTTTTGGATCTCTCTTGTACGCTGCAACGTGACTCGAACGCCTACACAGGGGCCGTCACGCCAAAAGGCAGGATGAGAGTCCGTGCTTCCGCTGACCGGCCGGCATGTACCCATTTCCAGGATGTTTCGCGCTACGAGTGACCGCCGTCCTTATGGCCGGAAGGTCTCGCAAACCAGAGCGCACGCACGCCGTGTCTGATATGATAGGATATAGAAACACAGTGTGTTATCATCGCGAGAGTCTTTCACCCTCGGGAAACTCGATGGGCCATGCCACCCCGAACATAAAATTGGGCCAATCTCGAAAAGCAGTCATGATGAAGAGCAAGGGGGGGGGCACGAACTTCATTCGAGACAAGGGAGATGATTCGAGGCATGGTCGACTCAACCTTGTACGTAATACATGTGCAAGAGAACTTCGAGGTAATCACTACTTGTGACGTACGTTGACATGGAGGACAAAAGAGCCAAGAGCCCGGGAGACACGTCAGTGACAAGCTTCGAGAGAGATATGCCCAGATCCACGGGCGTCGATATGTACGGAACAGGCAGCTACGAGTGTATGTCGAGAACAGAGTCGGCGGAAGGAAACGGTTTGTTGTCCCCTCTTTCGAATTCGAATGATCTGCCCTTCAGAGTCTCCCCATCATCGATGTCAGAACGGCTGATCGCCCGTCCAAGTACGACGTGTGCTTCCTCGGCAACTACCAGTGGGCTGGGGAGTATAGTGCCACGACCGAACACAACGGTACTCGTACTCGTAGTGGTTAGTGGAAGACCTCTTGGATAATCAACGAGAATACCGCGCTCCAGTGGTGATCGGTTCACGGCAACAAGCACGATGATGATTGTAGGATATATGGCCTATCAAGTGGAGTGAGTATTTCTCACGCAACATCGAAAGACTCCGGTGAACTCTTACCACCATTGGTGTGAGGGCGCCATAGACAAAATAGTACCCAACAGTATGGTACTCAAGAGTGTTCGCCAGGCTTGCAGGGTCCATGAGGGACACCAAAACCAGAATCTGTCCGGATTTCAGCTGTCAGGAAATGCACGACACTATAGAATGCAGCGAGTCTTACTAGGAGGGCACAGTAAATGGTTCCAGATTCCACAAGGAGCGCAAGGGCCTTCAGCACGCGCGTCTTGGCATGGAAGTATTTCTTGAGAGATAGCCTATGCATCCTGTAGAGACGCCAGTGTGAGATCCCAACTGGCTTGATATGGCTGGAAACTGACCATGCTTTGCATGCGATCAGAATGGTTGCCGTTGTATTCGTAACGCAAGATAATATCACCGCCGCATTTGTGAATCCGTCCGTACCCCACCAGAAAAAGATTTGGTCAGGAGTCGCAGGCGATGCTGTTACGCTGCCAATGATGCCGAGCGCTGTTGGACAGGTAAGATGCAGACCATAGAAACAGTGGGCACAGTAACTAGTACAGACCTAGAGTCATAGTCACAAGGATTGGGCCGACCCAGTAAACCACCCTGTTCTGCCAGATGACAGCTGCTCGCCACCACACTATAGCATCTCCAATCACAATCTGAAGCCAAGAAAGAATCAGTCAGCCAGTCAGCTGTCATACCACATCCATCGTGACACTCACATTGACACCAAGTGGAACCGTTACCATCCACGATTGTCTGTATGCGGCGGCTTTCAGTGCAGCGAGGCTATCATGACCATTGTAGCTATCTGAGTATAGGCCGTTGTTTGCCTCACGGATGATACGCTGCACACTTGTCCAGCTCCAGATGATCGCAGACATATAGATCATAGTAGACGCATAGATCATCAGAATGCTGAGTAGAAGAATCCTAGATGATTTCCGGCTGAGAGAGCCCTGACCGCTAATATATGAACATAGCCTCAACAACCAGTTTATGTAACGGAAAGGCGATACCCACATGAGCAGGGATACAGACGCAATAACCAGTATTGTCAAGGCGCCTGTTGGTGTATCTAGACGTGCACGTGAAGAAAACAGTATGTGTGCGACTGACCGAAAAGTAGGCTGGAAAGTGAATACTGGAGGACATTTGTTGTTGCGTTGAACGAAAAGTGTTGAAGAAGCCCCAGGGCATACGTGTTCAGCTGGGCGGTCGGGGCGACCTGCTCCTCTGGAGCAGTAGTAGAATACGTGGGAGGCATGCTCCGGAGCAGCACAGAAACAAGACCACAGGCGTAGACTATATGTTATCATCTCGCCTGATCATCAGCGGCGTAAGATCCGCCGGCTTGAAACCGCTGACTTTAGCTCAATGACGTGAACGCCGCATGTTATCCCGTCCGTCTATTCCATGACTTGCTCACAACGAGCTGTCAAAACCTGTCGACGGCGACTGATGGTCACCATGAAGGGCGATGAGGGATCTGAGTTGTCAGCTGCGGGGTACAGTCGTTTGCATATCAAACTGCAGTCGACGCGCGCGCCGCGGGGCTGTTTGCCCGTGTTTGCAACGCCGTGAGCGAGCGTCTCTCTGCCTGTTTGGGACCGGCCTCCGTCGACCCACTGTGGCCATCAAGTACAAAAAGCTTCTCCTGCATTGAAAGCCAACCAGCCATTGCTAAGGGCCATATTGTATGTACTATCAACCCACTACGACATTTTTGAGGGATTTTATCCGTTTTCATTGAGGGTGCACCCACCGGAGTGGCCGTTCTAGCCGGTACCCGACGGCGGAGCAAATACGAGCAAACAGGCTCGACGCGCGCACGACACTGCAGTTTGATATGCAAACGACTGTAATCACAACAAACTTAGCATGTCTAATACATCCGCCAATATCAACTTCGTTGTAAGCTACATAACCTGCTAGAAGTCTAAAAGTGATCTGATTATCATCATGTTGAGAACGATATATCGTTGGCCAAGGACACAACATGGAAGCGATCCCTGACGGATGCGTTAGGAAGGGCAATTGACTTCGTGGCATAAGACCTCTGGTTTGCCCGCCCTTCTCGACGTTAGGTGAGGTGTGTTAGTCACTGGAACGTGGTGGCAGCTTCCCTCCGAAACATATGGGAAACCTACTCAAAAAGGTAGAAGCTGTGCATTGTCGCTTCCCCGAATCGCGATACATATCCACTCCGGGTCTCGTGGCGTCTCCGTGACGCAATTTTAACCACCTTTCATCACTGCCCCAGATCTTTGCTATGTAGAAGGGTACAGGCTTCTCAGCGGCGAAGGAGTTGCGTGGGAGGGTCTGGTCGATCTTGCGGTGCATATGAACTGTATGTGGGGCCGCACCGACACAGAATCAGGCTGTGCAGGATTCGGCGGACACCGAGTGCGCGGAATCCCATGTGCCGAGGCTCGGTGATATTACTGGCTTAATCGGAGGGGTACATGTACCTGTCAGGACTCCGTTTTACAATGAGCCACGCATCCAATCAGAAATCGGAGACGGGGCATACTGATATGTAGGACGCGCCAAACATTTGCATGGGACGCCAGGAGATAGCAAATAGCATTGGCAGAAATCGGAGCTCTTCCGGCATCACCAATCACTTCGTGATGCGTGAATACCTTGAATTGGGCGACTTTGAATTCGCCTGCCTCAGGCAACGCCATGAGCCTGCTCCTGTGGGATTCCGAAGAAATGCTCTCGCCTTCTAATGGCGAATCTGTGACCCGGAGCATCAACGGACGTGATCGAGGGAAAGACGACATCGAAAGGAACCGTACTCAAGAGTGTTGGTCAAAGCTTACGTAGACGTATGTCACTTGTGGGTACCGCACGATTGCCGAGATGTGCGTTGAGGATCCCTCCAATTCCCAGCCGTCCGCGAGGCCGAAGGAAGTTGGAAAGGGGCGACTGCCAGTGCGATGAAGCAATGTCTTGGATGGGGCGAGAGCTCGTGTCCAAAACCTCGGTCGGAAGCCGGACTCCACACACTTATGTATACGAGCGAATGGTAGCAGGGATGATGATCTGCCCAGGTGCCCCTGAATGTTGAGAACGTCCCGGAAGCAAACATGTAGTCCGAGCGACCCCGCGAGTGATAAATGGCTAGGGCGCAGGCTTGGATAGTATGATAGGTTTCAACATGCCTGCGACGGTATCGTCGTCAAAGACCCTGTTACAGAGTGTTGCTGCGACACTGCCGTGTTGCATAGGCCAGCCGTGGATAGGTGATAAGAGGCGGGAGAGGTACGAGGCCGAGGAATTCGTTATGAGCCATACATAGATATGCACCCCAGGTCGACTCCCACGGTTGTCTATCTGTCAATGCGTCCGCCTATGTCTCCTTCGCGTTGCAGCACCGCCGTTTCGGCGTCCGCAGTGGCCTTCGAAATTCGGGATGAAGACGCACTTCGATTGGCTGGACATTCTACAATATACAATGCCTGCCTGTACATTGATCGAAAGTACTGCTCTCGAACAACGAAGAGGCGGACGTGCACATACCGCAAGAATCACAGACCTCGCAATCAAGCCGTATTGTGTCGGGAGCGTCGACATCATGCCTGTCGCGGCCGGCAAGGGCTGTCCACCGAAGCGCTAGGCCCGACGCACGTGGCGGATGCCGCGTCTCATCCATCCCGGGGTGGTGTGCAGCTAGCACAGGCCTAGGAGGTGCACTCCGCGAGAGATACATCCGACGGTTGATGCGTGGTGCACCAGCAGTCCTAGATCGCCAGCCCGCTCCTGTCTCACCCTTGCGGAGGAGCACCTCGCCCTCGACCCCGGCCCCTGCCTCTACCGCGACCCCGCCCTCCGCCAGGAGTGCCAGGATCTCCGCCATCAGTCGCACCCAGGGCTACAGACGCAGCAGACGCAGGGGCTGAGCCCTCGCTCGTTGTCTGTCCCTGAGCAGGACGGGCCAATATCTTTGGCGGGGCCGCATCGCGCTGCAGGATCCCGGTCGGGACGCCGCCACCGCGGGGACCACGCTCGCGTTTTTCCTCCTTCTGCCTGGGCGCAGGAGGCGCTTCCGCGACAACTGTGGAGCTGGTCGTCGATGCCACGGCACCATCCTTGTCCTTGTCCTTGTCTTTGTCGCGTTCGCGACGCGACTTGCGCTCGACGCCCGCCCCGCTAAGCGCAGCCTCGAACTGTCGCGAGGCGATGCTAAGAACTGGGCATGCGCAACGCATGGGAATCCCGGCATAGTCCTCAGCAGCAAAGGGAGCGGCGGAGGCAGGTGCCGGGGCAGCAGCCGACCCACTCGTCGACGCGCTCGACGACACTGAAGGTCCAGACGCGGTCCCCTTGCGCTCCCGAGGCGCCTTCGGTGGCTTCGATGCGCCCTGCTTATTTGCGGATGTCGCGGCGGTGGCCTTGACGTCCTTGCTCGCGCCCGCCTGTGCTTGGCCCTGCTGCTGATGCGCCGCCGCTTTCGCCGCGGCCGCAGCCTTCTTCGCTCC
>NW_006766894.1:589583-594850 GCF_000275845.1 Dichomitus squalens LYAD-421 SS1
CTAGCACAGGCCTAGGAGGTGCACTCCGCGAGAGATACATCCGACGGTTGATGCGTGGTGCACCAGCAGTCCTAGATCGCCAGCCCGCTCCTGTCTCACCCTTGCGGAGGAGCACCTCGCCCTCGACCCCGGCCCCTGCCTCTACCGCGACCCCGCCCTCCGCCAGGAGTGCCAGGATCTCCGCCATCAGTCGCACCCAGGGCTACAGACGCAGCAGACGCAGGGGCTGAGCCCTCGCTCGTTGTCTGTCCCTGAGCAGGACGGGCCAATATCTTTGGCGGGGCCGCATCGCGCTGCAGGATCCCGGTCGGGACGCCGCCACCGCGGGGACCACGCTCGCGTTTTTCCTCCTTCTGCCTGGGCGCAGGAGGCGCTTCCGCGACAACTGTGGAGCTGGTCGTCGATGCCACGGCACCATCCTTGTCCTTGTCCTTGTCTTTGTCGCGTTCGCGACGCGACTTGCGCTCGACGCCCGCCCCGCTAAGCGCAGCCTCGAACTGTCGCGAGGCGATGCTAAGAACTGGGCATGCGCAACGCATGGGAATCCCGGCATAGTCCTCAGCAGCAAAGGGAGCGGCGGAGGCAGGTGCCGGGGCAGCAGCCGACCCACTCGTCGACGCGCTCGACGACACTGAAGGTCCAGACGCGGTCCCCTTGCGCTCCCGAGGCGCCTTCGGTGGCTTCGATGCGCCCTGCTTATTTGCGGATGTCGCGGCGGTGGCCTTGACGTCCTTGCTCGCGCCCGCCTGTGCTTGGCCCTGCTGCTGATGCGCCGCCGCTTTCGCCGCGGCCGCAGCCTTCTTCGCTCCCTTCTTGCTCGCAGCCGCACCATAACCTGCCGTCTTATCCTTTCTGGAATGGTGCAAACTCGACTATCGCGATGGACTCGTTGCCTATGGGAAGCGGTCAAGAATGACCTCAACACAGCATTCACCCATGGACCATACCATTCTTGTCCCTGAACAAATGCCCGTCATACTCCCTGCTGAATGTTGCGAGGATCTCCTCATCCCTGAATGCGATATATGCGCGCGACGGGATGTTCTCCTTGTTCAACCTGCCGGCATGACCCCTCGCCCCTCAGTCATCCATCGCGCCCTGCCTCCAGACATGCGACGCACCGTGTCTTGAACTTTCCTTGGTAGTATGCCTTCCACGTAACAGTCTCGTGCGTGACCCGTTTTCCAACGCTCTGCCAGAAGATGTCCTCAGGGAGGTTGGGCGGCAGCCGACGGACCACGGTCTTGAGGCGTTCGGTCTGCGACTTCTGACCTCCGCTAAAGGACTTAGATTTCTTGTTTTTCTCTTTATCCTTCCCTTTGACCTTGGAAGGTCTAGCCGTGTCGATCGTGGACAAAGGAGGTTGTCACATTGGCAGGGAGTATGGACTGTGGTGGTATCGGTGCAAGAGTAAGAAGCGCCTTCTTCGGCAGTCTCCGAGGGTCCCAAGCAGGAGCAGCTCCCGGCGAGATACATTATAGAGTCCTTTCGCAGGCGATTTGGCACAGGAGAAGTAGGCGGACGTGGTATATGCGCAGGCACGAAGTATCAAAGAAATGTGTGTTGTACGATCTTGAATGTCCAAATGCCATTTGTGTTGGAATCCTGGCGTCAAGATGGCGAGCTCGCGGAACGAGCGCCACAGGTCCCGCCCCCCGACGGATACCCGCGCCCTTATCTACCCCTATTCTACTGTGTATATAAGGTCTATTGTATGTACTATGTACGGCACACGTTTGCACCGGCCAAACGCGAATCCCATTTGTGCCCGCTTGCCCTCGAACTTCTTCAATTTGCTCGTCTGCGTTGCTCACCATCAGCAAAAATGTCGAATCATTGTAATGTGGGTTGTATTGGCAATATAAGGAGTGTCTATATCAGCTTTCATTGTAACACTAGCCTTGACAATATAGGTGGTCTATTGGCATTAGATATGAGAGCTTAATATTTGGGATCACTGTAGTACATAGCGTCGTCATTGTAACTCCTAAGATTGCACTGGAACACATAGGCATGACCGGCCAGGAATTATCATGTGAGTAGGGTGTTCCAGTGCCATTAGCATTGTATACCTGGTCAAGTAGTGCTTTGGCTGTTGGAATCTGTAGAATTCACACTCTAGTATCGGTTGGATGGTGTAGTGGTAACACCTCCCAGCGCATATGGGATGACCCGGGTTCAATCCTGGGTCTGACCAACCAACATGATAAACTCGGGGCTGTGAAGACAAGGATCAGACCCGACTAGAGTCGAAGCAAGATCTTCAGTCAGTAAGGAAAGACTATATTGCAGTAACCAACTGTACCTAGAGTCGAAGCAAGACTACAAAGGTTAAGTAAGTAACTACAAGTTAGAGGTAAAGGTAATGAAGTACTCACTCTTCAGTCAGTAAGGAAAGACTGAAGAGGGAGGGCGCAATCTGAAGTCCTTATATACTACAGAGAAGTGTCCATGACTAATCAAAGAGTGGTTAGTCACATGTACCATAGTGCGATGAATAATACAATGACGAAAGAATTGCGACGTATCGCACCATAGGATGAGTAAGAGATGAGTAAGGCATAGACCTGTCTAGACCGTTCTGGAGTAGTACGGATTGTCCTAGACAGTACTAGAAGAGACCGGAAGCATAGCTATAGTACACGAGCAAAGAGTCCCAAATATGGTAACATACTACATAAGCAACTACAGCTAAGCGCTAGGAGACGCATAGCCTCGTGTAGTCCGGACCGGATAAGTCCAAGTTCAACATTGGCAATGCGGGTCTGTAGCGAACACACCGCCGACACGGTAACACACGGATATATATGCGAAAAATTGTATTGAATTACGTTAACTACAACATGATAAGCTCATGGGAGTGTCTTCCCGATGACCTCGCGCCACACGCCCTTGGTCTCACTGACGACCCATTTGACACTCTCCTCCGCCTTCTTCGCTGTCTCAATCTACGTGCTCAGGTACCGGTAGGGTCGAGGGGAGCACAGAGCAGAACAGCTGGGGGGGAAGCGATGCCCAGACTTCGGCCATCTCGGACATTGCAGCGGGACTTTGGGAGCAGGATACGGTGAGACAAGAAGACTGGAGGGACGAAGAGATGAGACATACGTGGGGGCGCCAGCCGATGCTGATTGAGGAATATATAGAGCCGAGGAGAGCCACTGGAGTCAACCGTGGCTAAAGACGAGGGACAGGCTCATCTCAGCGCAGCACGTAATACACCTTTCCACACATATGCAGGGTATCAGCATAGTTGTCCTTGCCAAGTAGCACAAAGTAAGCACACACCTGTCGCGTGGCCTAGCTCAATGCATCCGATCTACTGCATATATGCTACAAAAAGGGATGTCAGCAACGGTGAACAGACATACATCCAAGACACCGGACAGAAAGATGTGAAGGCTACATGGGGCGACAGCGTAGGGAAAACGGATCAGATCCTCAACTCACCTCTCATATATCCGCTTAACTTGAGGACGAGACACATAGACATCTCCTGCCCCGCATCTCTCCTACCACTCTCACCACATCACGCACCCCTAAAGACGTCTGGGGACATATTGAGGCCGAGTTCGCGCACAGTGTAGCTCAGGGACGTGACCGCCACCTTCTCCGTAGCGGGGTTGTTGCCCACTGGATTGTCAGAGACGACTTTGGGAGCGAGTGCTTACCTCTCAGGGCTGCTATCTCACTTCAGGCTCACTGTCCCGCTCAATCTGAGACTGCCCTCCGTTGAATGCGGTGGCCTCAGTAGCTGAGGGCGGGTGTAGCCAGGATTTTCTGCCTCGTCAAAGCCATACCTGAAAGAAGATGGGCTGAACGACCGCACATTGACCGAAAACACGTCCGCAGATGGGCCTGGTATCGACGTCGAAGGAGAGAGCACCGGTAGGGAACCTGCAGACGGCGAAGGAGAGTGGTTCGTCGAACAAGAAGAAGCAGCCTGGGCCGATGTTGTGGGGCGACCTTGTTCAAGTACCATACGGTGCGTCAGCGGTGACAGTATCGGCCCAGTCAGTCTTTGAGCATGTTGATGATGGGAGAGGAGAGGAGGGAGGCGATGACTGATCTGTGCATGCGCACGGGCTTTTGAGAAGAAAAGACAAGGTGATTGACAGGTCATGACTTATGACCTCATGCATGCCAAACGTCCCCCCGTATTGAGACTGGCCACGATCTGCAGCCGTAACCCTAACCCAAGGCTCTTCTGCTCACAAGCGTCGGACACTGATTGTGCGGTGGACTTGTGAGTGACCATGGACTTGGTCGATATTGTCAACCGTACGGACGTGGTACAAGCTGTTGGACGGTCGATGAAGATGCACACGTCTTCCGTGTTCTCCCCACACTACTTGGCGTTAGTTCAGAACGCGCTGTCTTGTATGCGGGGGACTTCTCGCTTGCTATTGTATTGGACTCAGCTCGAGGGGAACCCGCGTTCTGGAAGTAGAAGGGCCTGCACCACCGTTGATGCAGTCCTTCCGGATGCTCGTGGTAGAAAGGCTACTTCGAGGCATTGGGCTTGGACTGGTATACAAGAGACACTTTGCTCGTTCCGAGCCCAGAAGGCTGACACGTGAAATGGAAGGGGCGGAACTGACCTTTACATCCAGCCCACGACTTATCGGTGAGAGCGATGCACAACAAGCAACGGTGGTAGTGGTGACGCGCGAGATGATGGACATCAGGAAAACGTCACGGACTTGGACCCATACTTGGGCCCAAGTTTATGTACTTGGACTCAAGTCCGTGTACTTGGCCTCAAGTCTGTGTACTTGGCCTCAAGTCCATGTACTTGGTCCCAAGTACACGGACTTGACCCAAGTCTATATACTTGGGGTACTTGGGGTACTTGGGCCACAACTTGGACTTTACATGTTGACTTCAGTATACTCAGGCCTCAATTTGAGCAATTGGTGTTCTATCAGTCACACATCTTGTATACTTCTTATGTAATAATATCTATCATAGACATCCATACACTAGTTGTAAACCAGTCTGTTTTAAGGCTGTAGAAGCAGCTTTATAGTCTATTAGAAGAAGGGCAATAACCTGTGATAGAAGACTTTAAGTTGTTACAATGTGCTTGTTTCAGTAGTGATACAGAGGTACAATATCCAGATAATGCTCAAGAATAGTGGTATCAGTGGCGGATGTCCAAGTTCTGCTATGGTACAGGAGAGGATGGTGAAGAATTTCTCGGAGTCCAGCAAAGAGCGCTATATATCGCTGCTATTCTGTGCTATAGTGTGAGCTTCTGTAGTGTA
>NW_006766894.1:594979-598205 GCF_000275845.1 Dichomitus squalens LYAD-421 SS1
CGGATGTCCAAGTTCTGCTATGGTACAGGAGAGGATGGTGAAGAATTTCTCGGAGTCCAGCAAAGAGCGCTATATATCGCTGCTATTCTGTGCTATAGTGTGAGCTTCTGTAGTGTAGTGGTTGAACATGCTGTGTTGGACACTGAAATTGCAGGTTGCTGGTTCAATTCCTTGTGGTGGCATTTTTTTTTGCCGCCGCTGCACCCACTAACAAATATTGTACACTTGACCTTGATCAAGAGCAGCTGTCCTTTGATTTACTTCCATGCATATCATCTTTATTCAATACATCTCACAGTGAACTTGGGCATGAACTTGAACAGGGACTTGGAGGACTTGGCCAAGTACCTGGCACTTGGCCAAGTCGACCCACCCGACTTGGCCAAGTCCATTGGACTTGGGGTACTTGAGGTACTTGGGATACTTGAGGTACTTGGCCAAGTACCCCAAGTACCTGTACAAGTCCGTGATGTTTTCCTGATGGAGTGTGAGATGCGCAGAATGGAGCGAGTTGATGCAGTGGAGAAGCTGGCAGACCTTGTGCTGCGTGCGGCACATCTCTAACGTACGAAATCCATGCGCGCTTGCTTGCGTGGCACATGAAGAGCGGACCCGCATTTGTTGTGCCCATGTAGTTCCAATCCTGTATGCATGTCAAAAGATGGTCGTTCTATGACATTACAAGGCGAGCTTCCTGTATGTAATGACATTGCCACCGGAGTTCCCGACGGCCTTGTTATCACCTCGCCCTGCCCAAGGTTTGGAATGGCGAGCTTATGCGTTCCAATTCCCTGCTTGGCAATTTTGGCATTACCATTCCTGCCACGCATGGCATTGCCGCTGGCACGGTTTCACACATTTGCTGATGACAGCCTGAGCAGTCAGCGTCTCGAGTGTTCTCCGGTATGACCGGGACTAATAGTAATAGTGTGCGCGGTGTGGCTGGACGCGTAGCCGCAGGCAATCATCTAGGGACCGTGATATATAACATTCAGATGTGTGCGCAAAATTATCGCGGTCGCTACGATGCGATCGCACACCCAAAGCCACAAGATGGATGTACCGGGAGTTTTAGGAACTTCACGATGATAGCAGCTCGTGGGAGACAGATACATGTCGACGCATTAGAATGTGAGAGCTAACGCTTGAGAGAATGACTATCACGGGAAGGGGTACACAGCTCGGACAGAGAGATTGAAGACAATAGATATACCATCAGCAAATGTGCGAAACCGTGCCAGCGGCAATGCCATGCGTGGCAGGAATGGTAACGCCCAAAATGGCAAGCCGGGTATTGCAACACCCAAGCTCGCCAATGCAAACCTCGGTGGGGCGAGGCGGTTTATAGGGCCGTCAGGGAGTCTGATGACAATGACAAGGGATGCAACTATCTCGCCATAGCTGTGTTAAAGAATGCCCAATTTTGACATGCATACAGGATTGCAACTACATGGGCACGACAAATACCAATGCAAGTCGGCTCTTCGTGTGCCACGCAAGCAAGCGCGCATGGATTTCGTGTTACAAGTTTGACAGCACCGTCGCCTAGATCGCAATCCCCCGCTCCTTCCGTCACCTCTTCTTCAGCACCCCCCACGCACTTGAGTAGACGACCGAGCACACTAGGACAGGCCGCAGCGTTCAAGGATGGAGTAGGAGCAGCACGTACACCGTCGAATGCGTCAAGATCAGGTGCGTCGTTGATCCCTCGTGGTTATGGTGGTGCGTAGCCCTGCACACCGTACTCATCGTCATCACCACTCATCTCTTTGGCATCGTCTGCAGCGTCACGGACGAGTAGAAGTTCGAAACGAGCTCTGACTTCAACTTTTCATTCCCCATGGACCTTGACTGCGACCCCAACATAGCCGTCGACCCTAGTGCGCTCCATTTCACGACTATATTTGAACAGTCAGCCTTCACGCTGCCCCCTGGCGAGTCTCCGCTTCTCCTTCCGAACGAGACGGCGCACAACAACGCGCTCTTCTCCGGGGAAGACTTCAGAACGCCGCACTCACATATTGAACCCGGCACCGGTCGGAGACTTAGCGTCACTTCATCCTCTTCTTCCTCCGGTGCCTCGCTCTCCCCCATCATGGAGCCTACTCAGGCCGTTTCAAGTTCACCACCAGACGTCAACTTGAACGAGTCGACCTCGAGCATCCGACACCGTCTACCGCGTCCGTACGCTCGACGATATCGACCAAGGCGCGCGGCTTCTCGCAGTTGCACTGTCAGTCGCCTAAGCCATCTAATCATGCGTTCGCTGCGCCAAGTACTGTGGCCTTGAAGGGAATGAGCTGGGGTTAGGGTATTGGCTGAAGATCGTGCCCAGGTTCGACGTTGATGTCATAACTCGCTACCTGTCAATAGCATTGTAGTTTTTTCTCAAAGCCCTGGGGCCCATGGAGGTCTCTGATATCTCTTTTCCTCGTCTCTCCCACCAACACCATGCCACACAATAACAGGGTGCACCGCAAATCAGGCCCGGCGAAACTGGTGCCCCGCGTGCCCTCGCGCGGGAACCTACTCGCGGCCGTGGCGAAGGCCCGACAGGAATCCCGCTCTGACAGCAATCCTAGCCATGCTCGGAAGCGACCTCGCCACGAGGACACCCATGCCTCTGAAGCTCTCCCTAACTCTCCATCTCTCCCATGCCCTCAGTCCTCTGAAGAACCCGACGGCACGAACCCCTCTCAGTCCGATCCTGAGGACATCCCAGGTCGTGAACCCGAGCCCAACAGCTCACCACCCCCAGCAGCCCCAGATGCAGAGGATGAGGATGAGACCGATCCCAACCCACCTTCCCTAAGTCTGCGTCGTCCAATCACAGCCTCGCCTATGTCTAGCACGAGCAGCGACAGCGACCACGACGACGGCGAGGTAGTCCCCATCGCCGAGCTCCTCAAATGGATGCGGTACGACGTCCCTAACCGCAAGTATGTGCTCTTCATTTGTTTGCAGACGTGACAATCTGACTATATGCGCTATCACTAGGTCGACCAAGCTCATCCGCAAGTACAACAAGGCTGCACGCAGCATTGCCCCAATGTATAGCCCGTTCATGCAGGCCAATGCCGCCTTCTCTGTCGGGCTAGACATTGAAATCGAAGGCAACGACGACGAGGACGACGCAACGGATCCGCGCTCCTGCCGACGAAACAGCTATCATCGCGCGGGTAACGAGGGATCTGGCATGTTCGTGAAACCGCCTCTGTTCCGGTCT
>NW_006766894.1:614102-721642 GCF_000275845.1 Dichomitus squalens LYAD-421 SS1
TATCCAGCGAAGCGCTAGGCCCAAAGTACGTGGCAGGTGCCGCGTCTCATCCATCCCGGGGTAGTGTGCAGCTAGCACAGGCCTAGGAGGTGCACTCCGCGAGAGATACATCCGACGGTTGATGCGTGGTGCACCAGCAGTCCTAGATCGCCAGCCCGCTCCTGTCTCACCCTTGCGGAGGAGCACCTCGCCCTCGACCCCGGCCCCTGCCTCTACCGCGACCCCGCCCTCCGCCAGGAGTGCCAGGATCTCCGCCATCAGTCGCACCCAGGGCTACAGACGCAGCAGACGCAGGGGCTGAGCCCTCGCTCGTTGTCTGTCCCTGAGCAGGACGGGCCAATATCTTTGGCGGGGCCGCATCGCGCTGCAGGATCCCGGTCGGGACGCCGCCACCGCGGGGACCACGCTCGCGTTTTTCCTCCTTCTGCCTGGGCGCAGGAGGCGCTTCCGCGACAACTGTGGAGCTGGTCGTCGATGCCACGGCACCATCCTTCTCCTTGTCCTTGTCTTTGTCGCGTTCGCGACGCGACTTGCGCTCGACGCCCGCCCCGCTAAGCGCAGCCTCGAACTGTCGCGAAGCAATGCCAAGAACTGGGCGTGCGCGACGCGCGGGGGCCCCGGCAGGGTCCCCAGCAGCAGAGGGGACGGCGGAGGTAGGTGCCGGGGCAGCAGCCGACCCACCCGTAGACGCGCTCGACGACGCTGAAGGTCCAGACGCGGTCCCCTTGCGCTCCCTTTGCGCCTTCAGTGGCTTCGGTGCGCCCTGTTTATTCGCGGATGTCGCGGCGGTGGCCTTTGCGTCCTTGCTCGCGCCCGCCTGCGCTTGGCCCTGCTGCTGATGCGCCGCCGCTTTCGCCGCGGCCGCAGCCTTCTTCGCAGCCTTCTTGCTCGCACCAGAATCCGCCATCTTGTCCTTCCCGCCCCCAGCAGCATCCTTCTTCTTATCTCCCTTCTTGGTAGCCGCCGCTGCTGCCGCTAGAGCCGCTGGGTCCTTGTAGTGCGCATGGTTGCGGAGGATGGATTCTTTGTCTTTCTGAGCCGACTTCTCAGCTTTGAGTGCTTCGAGGAGCGGGGTAGTCGTTGGGAGGGGTGCAGGCTGGGTCGAAGCGACTGCCACTAGCCATCAGACCAAGGCGGCAAATCCGGAGATGCATGGGCGTACTCAATGTTTCAAGGGTATCTAAATCGAAAGGTTTCGAAGAAACCTCCTTGAGTGATTCCAAAAACGAGATGTAGTCCTCGTCTGGATAGAGTCGTAATCAGATCACGCATCATATAGCTGTTGAAGGCGCGGACCTTTCTCGATCGTCCCTGCCCTGCTGTCTGCCTTCTTCTTCTCATTGGGCACTTTCTGAAATGGTGCAAATTCGACTATCGCGATGGACTCGTTGCCTATGAGAAGCGATCAAGGTCAAGAACGATCCCAACACAGCATTCACCCGTGGACCATACCGTTCTTGTCCCTGAACAAATGCCCGTCATACTCCCTGCTGAATGTTGCGAGGATCTCCTCATCCCTGAATGCGATATATGCGCGCGACGGGATGTTCTCCTTGTTCAACCTGCCGGCATGACCCCTCGCCCCTCAGTCATCCATCGCGCCCTGCCTCCAGACATGCGACGCACCGTGTCTTGAACTTTCCTTGGTAGTATGCCTTCCACGTAACAGTCTCGTCTGTGACCCATTTCCCGACGCTCTGCCAGAATATGTCCTCAGGGAGGTTGGGCGGTAGCCGACGGACCACGGTCTTGAGGCGTTCGGTCTGCGACTTCTGACCTCCGCTAGAGGACTTAGATTTCTTTTCTTTCTCTTTATCCTTCCCTTTGGCCTTGGAAGGCCTAGCTGTGTCGATCATCGACAAAAGAGGATGTCAGATTAGCAGGGAGTATGGACTGTGGTGGTATCGGTGCGAGAGCAAGAAGCGCCTTTGCGGCAGTCTCCGGCGGTCCCGTGCGGGGCGAACAACCTCCGCAAGCCTGCAGCTCCTCGTTTCTCAGTCTGTTCTTGCCATGCCAGGTGCTGCGGTGCCCCCGCTTCAATGACTAGCCTGCTGGCTTCATCCTACTGTGGTTTCGAAGCTGAGAGCCCTCATAGGCTTGGCCTGCCATGTTACTCAAGCTAGGATGCGCCGTGCAAGTTGCGCAGGATGTAGGATATTCAAACATCCTGTTTTCCAAGATAAGCAAACGACGGTAGTCAAGCTCGGCCTTGACTTCCACATCGACTCTTTGATTGTTTTACCCCAGCGCACTCTTCTCCTGCTTAAGGTACGTCGGACGTGGAGAATAGTTGAACCAAGTGTTCGTCTCGCCTATGTTAGAAACAGCGACGGAAGACGATGCAATGGTACGTACCTTTGAACCTCTACTTTTTTAGCCTGGTCAATTAATACCCCCCAATACGTAGTTAGCAAGCACTTCTTCCTTGCAAACTCGATATCGACGCACCCGCGTTGCTGATAGCCCTGCAAGCGTCTGGAAAGCATTCCAACCTGCGCTTCATCTAGCGACGAGAGTGCATCGCCCAGGCAATTTTCAGGGGTGGATCATTCCCTCGCTCTTGGCTGCCGCCGCTGGCTGATCATGCGTACTCTCCTCTCCGCCGTGGTTCGTTCTAGGCCAACGGAAGTGGACCCCGCTTCCTCGGTCACTTTCTGGCAGGCGTGGGCACGGGCGTGGAGGCTCTCGATACATTCCTCTCAGGAGACAACGAACGACAGTCAGCCTCCGTTTACACGAGCACCTACCAGCCGTCTCATGCTAAGACATCCGTGTCCCTTTCCAGCCCATAAGGAATGTAACTTCGATGATTGGTAGTCTAAAAATACTGCACTCTTCGGCTCTTCGATCCACTTAGGCCCGGACCCTAATACGGCAGTGCCTCTTGTTCTACAGCGTGCCGGCGGGTGCGCTCCTTTCTCAAGGATCTCTCGACTATCTTACTAACGCTTGTGCAGCGATCCTCGTTGACATATGCCCTCAGATAAAGCATCTCGCTTAGGGTCATTCTGTAATCTTACCATGATGTCGCAACCGATCGCATTGCGAGGAAATATCAAGGGCTACGTTCAGAACGGTTGAAAAAACGCAATGATTCGTATGAACGCCCATCTCATGCCAGTGGTTTACGCCAATCAGCTTCGGTACCGCTCAGCGGGAGCCCATCCCTGTGTCGGTACGTCTCACGTTTGCACAGCGTCCGAGTCCCTAACAGTGGGAAATATCTGCGATGGAGACACTGTAATCGGAGGGGATTTACCGCTCACGGTATACACGCCTCTCAAGGGGAAAAGATGGATGGGCGAGAATCGACCTTTAGAGGAAGCACCAGGAGCACATTGTTACTATTGTGGGCTAAACGTGGACGAGGAACTCGGGAGAGTAGCCTTGACGTGGAGACGAGCCTCCGTGACGGCCACAGCCATAGCCGACCCGCACTCCCATGGACGCGGAAGGCGCATGGTTGGGAGACCGAGGCAAAGGTTCGTTCAACGCAAAAAACATGGCCCGCATACACTTTGACTGACAAATTTCCAAGCCTCAAGGCCTGATTGGCAGCACATCTAGCAAGACACCAGTATGGTCCGTATCCCAAGTCAACGGGTCGCTCGCAGGCATGGAATCATGCACGCGTCGTTGTCTATACTGACCTGATGTTTCCACATTCTTGTGAACACGACGCGTATTCTGTCAATTTTAGTGCGAGCCCTCATCCTGGACTCTTATGAAAAACATTGGAACGGCGAGGTATAAAAGACAGCCAGACTGCAGCCATCATCTTCAGGACATCGAGTTCTCTCCACTCGCATTCCCCTACGGCCTCCGCCCTCTACTCGGCAGTTCGTCGCTCCTCGGAACTAGCAATGGCATTCAAGCTCTGGTCTATCGTCTCCCTCGTCGCGCTCGCCGCCGTCGCGAGTGCTGCCCCGAGTCGCCGGACGGTGTGCTCTGACGGCACCGTCGTCCCTGACTCGGTGTGCTGCGAGTTCATCCCCGTTAGTTCCGATTCCTCCGTGCCGTCACATACTAAGAACTAATCCTTCTGCAACACAGCTCGCAGAAGCTCTCCAGACGCAGGTCCTTATGGGCGACTGTGGCGAGGATGGTATGCTATCTACGTGCGACGCCTATAACCGCAAACTGACCGCTATTCATCCCAGCTCACGAGCTCCTCCGTCTCACTTTCCGTAAGCCGTCTGCATGAGCCGTGTCACAGCGACATACTGATCATACATTACAGACGACGCGATCGCTATCTCTCGCAGCCAGGGTCGCGCTGCGTAAGTAACGGGACTGTGAATTCTGCGAGCGTTCTGATGCTTACTACGTTTTGTGTGCAGTGGTGGAGGAGCCGATGGTTCGATGCTCATCTTCCCGACCGTCGAGCCTGCCTTCTTCGCCAACCTCGGTATCGCCGACTCCGTCAACAACCTCATCCCCTTCCTGTCGCAGTTCCCCAAGATCTCCGCCGGCGACCTCGTCCAGTTCGCAGGTGCTGTCGCCATCACTAACTGCCCTGTACGCACATACTACTTTCCTCAGACTGCCCGTGATCTCGTGCTGATATCTCGCGTTCCGATAGGGTGCTCCGCAACTCGAGTTCCTTGCTGGTCGCCCTAACGCGACCGCCCCTGCCGTCGACGGTCTGATCCCCGAACCGCAGGACAGCATCACGGACATTCTGAACCGGTTCGACGATGCAGGAGGGTTCACGCCGTTCGAGGTCGTCTCCCTTCTCGCTTCCCACACGGTCGCTCGTGCCGATCACGTCGACCCCACTCTCGACGCCGCGCCTTTCGACAGCGTGAGCATCGCACCACAACTTATTCACAATGCTTGCTGACCTAGCTTCCTTGTGAAACAGACGCCCTTCACCTTCGACACGCAGATCTTCCTTGACGTGCTCCTCAAGGGTACCGGCTTCCCCGGTCTGGGCAACAACACCGGCGAGGTCTCCTCACCGCTCCCCCTGACGAACGGCACCGACGTCGGCGAGCTCCGTCTCCAGTCCGACTTTGGCCTCGCCCACGACGAGCGCACGGCCTGCTTCTGGCAGGGCTTCGTTGACAAGCAGGACTTCATGGCGTCGTCCTTCAAGGCTGCCATGGCCAAGCTCGCCGTCCTCGGCCACAACACTAACGACCTGGTCGACTGCTCCGCTGTCGTACCCCAGCCGAAGCCCGCCGTTGTGCCGTCCGCGGCGTTCCCGGCCACCAAGAGCGCGGCGGATCTCGAGCTGTCGTGCAACAGCGAGCGGTTCCCCACCCTCACCACTGACCGTGAGTATCTTTGCCTCGCCCGTCGTACTGTACATAATAATAGCTGAATATGATCCCTTCTTGCAGCCGGCACCCAGGAGACTCTGATCCCGCACTGCTCGGACGGCAGCATGGATTGCGAGAGTGTCCAGTTCGACGGCCCGGCGACCAACTTCGGTGGTGACGATGACTCGTAGATGATGACTCGAGGAAAATCGCATTTCTCTCCTCTTCGCTCGTTGTATAACTTTGGGCCGCACTGATATCAGTGCGATGTTGTATGTATCCGAATTATCTAAGGTGGCCAAATAGAAGTGGTCTCACAGACTTGACGCGGCTATGCTTTCAAGGAAAATTGTTTGTGGTGCACTGACAATGTATCGTCGGTTCTAAGCCTTCGGTCATGCATCGAGTGGAGTGACCGGACGCGTAGGGCAGAATTTTGGTCGGGACCCAGGCCACTTACCACCACACGCTTCGAATTGAGGGGCGATTTCCTAGAGCGAGGGTGACCTGGATTCCGCAACCAGTAGTACACTGCCTGCATTACCAACGCCAGATCGTGTACTTCATGCTCTCAACGAACAAATAGCGGCGTTCCGGAGATCGGACGTACGCCTATAATCCGACTCCATTTGGTAGGACTTCACACTTCGGCTACGGGGTAATTCGATAACTAAGGGCGCCGCGGCAGACTACGTAGAAGAGAATGACCAATGCACTCAGATTGTTTAAAGGGCTTTACTATGATTCCTTGATGTTAGTTGCAAAACTAAGCGCATACAGCATATCATCCACACGCCTCCAGGGCGCGGGCTTTTTTTCGTTCACCTCGCCCGTCCCCCTCTTTACTGCCTCTCCGACACGACAAACTTCAGCCCGTCCCTATCAACGACGATGCGCACCTGCTCCATCGTGTCTACGATGAAGTGCGCACCGCAGTTCTCGATCTTCGATCTCTCGTGGCTCGTGCAAACGGCGATGACCGTCGCTCCGGAGGCGACACCGGCACGGATGCCAGACGGCGAGTCCTCGAAGACGACGCAACGCTTCGCATCGAACCCAAGCTCCTTCGCGGCGAGGAGGAACGGGTCGGGTGCAGGCTTCCCGGCCTTGAGACGCTTGTCGTCGGCGGTGATGGTCACCTTGGGAGGTGTGATACCGACGCGCGTCATACAGCCGTAAGCTACAACGAAGAGCGGTGTGTCAGCAGCGATTCGTAGATGTAACGTCGTGTTGAGGCTTACCATAATTCTTTGCACCCGAGGTGGCAACGGCGTAACGACTCTCAGGGATCGAGTCCATGAGCTTCTTTACGCCAGGGAGAATGCGCACCGAGCGGTCGACGGCGGCGGCCTCGACCTGCCACGCCTCAAAGATGTGCTTCTGCTCGAGCTCCATTCTCCAGTCAATCATGGGCCCCTCGTTCTCCTCGTGCTCGTATGTCGCGCCTTCAGCCGTGATGAGCGCAAGGCGGTTGGTAATGTGACGGACGAAGGACGGGCGATGAGTGTAATCCGCTGTGGAGAGCGAAGCCGAACACGGCGACACAACCCCGGAGCCCGACGAGCTGGTGCTCGACGACGACGACGACGACGACGCGAGGGACGGGGTTGCGGCCCCAGAGGAGAGTGGTGAGACCTCGCGGGAGCCGGGTCCGTGCTTGGTGAAGGCATCCGCGAAGAACAGGATCGACTCCTCGAACGACTGAACCTCGGCGTCCATCTCGTGCACCTTGATATGCGGCTTGAATTGGGCGAGGTTGTCCACGGCGCGCTTGCCGTGGGTAGCAGCGATGACATACGCCGGGTTCAGCCCGAGGTCTTTTGCGACCTTGCCCCATGCCGCCTCGACGGCGGCGATGGAATCGGTTAAAGTACCGTCCTAATGCAAAAGTCAGTAAGTACAGGTTCATGAGGAGCAGAAGGGAATGAACATACCATATCAAAGAGAACGGCGTCGGCGGCAAAGGTGGTCTCCTTGTTGTAAGACATTTTGTGGTTGATAGTGAAAACGAATATGCTTGGAGGTATGATGGGATGCGAATGTTTGGTGAGGACTTTGCCTCGAAAACGGGTCCCTGTTATACCTGTAGGAGGGGGGGAGGCCGGATGTTGGACTTAGATATATCTCGCTAAAAGTCAGCTCAATACTAGTGTGCGTCCTAGACGCAACGTGCGGTCTCGGTAGTATGAGCATCACGCTGACAGCCGCAATCCAATGGTTGAGAGCCGACCGACCTCTTCGAATAGAAGGTGTTCTGACTCTGCCCGCGTATATTCTCAGAGTTGAGCAGCTAGCAACTGTGCTTGGTCGGCACCCGCAGAAGGGAACGGTACTAGGCAGCAGGATTGAGAGTAGCCGGATTGCAGCCCAATGTCGGACCGACGAAGTCTCTTCCGATAGCAAGCAAAGGTACCGAGAGGCAGCGATTATTCTCGTGTCCATGCAGTCCAGCAGCATTCATTCAAGTTCAGGCTGGCCTGCGGGGAGGTCATATCGCACTTCATGGGCAAGCAAGGCGGGGAACGATCCGAGCTCTTTGGCACTTCTGTCGCATACTAAGTGATCATGGTAAGTGACGCCGATAGACCTAGGATACGAGAACCAAGATGACAGCTTGGACGTCGACGAGCCACTCGAGAACGAGAACAAAGACCTCAAGGTCCAACGGTTCAGAGAGAGAGGCTGGTCAAGGTCAGAATCCGTCGCTGCCCTCGGAGTGTGCCGTCGCTGGGTGAGAAGCACGTGATCCAGCGTCGGGTCTCGCTACCATCGCCGCTCTAGGAAATCGCCCGAGTCGAAGCGTGCAGTGGCAAGGAGACTGGTCACACTGCTACCAATACTCGGACCACCGTAGATGCCTACAGCTTCGTCAGAACCTGCTCATCTCGGCGGGAACGTAAGCGAGACACGTCAAATGGGTCTGCACCGTAGAAACCATGTTACATCACTACTAGTGCTGAGGCGAAAACAGACAGAAACAACACGTACATCTCGCAAAAAACTACAGCCCCGAAGGTCATGTGATGGTACATCAGCTACATATCATCCATTTCATGCGTACGTAGGCCCACTTCACGTCATGAAGACGTAGCGCGGGTCGTTGTCGTATATCTCCTCGATCCTCTCCACACCAGCAGCCTCCTTCTCGCTCGCTCCTTCCGCAGCGATCGCCAGTCGCTTGTCAGCATTCTTCTTATTCATGTGTGCAAGGCGCGTGCGGAGCGCGAATGCAGCAAGGAACGACGCAAACAAACATCTGTGCAAGAGCCAAGAGCGCAAGTGGTTATGTAGTCAGTCGGAGATGCCAAGGAAACGCGGTAAGACTTGGCAGGGGGGCGAGGAAACTACTAACCCAGCGGCGATGGCGTGCCCTTTCTGGTAATTGTCGTCTGCGTCGAAGTAGACCTGTGGGGACGCACTGCCAAATGGGATAAGTCTCAACGTGAACTAGCGCGCCGCTGAGCCTGACAGACAGCCGGAGAGACCCACATGGACACGCAGTTCGAGATCGAGACGATAAACGCCGTTCCGACGCCGCGTTTCGACGTCGGCGAGAACACGTTCGCGGCCCAGCTCCTGTCCGCATGCCGTCCGTCATCGGTCAGTCGACCGAGCTCGAAACGGAAAGCGGCGAAGCTCACATGACCAAGGGGAACAGACTGTAGTTCCCGCCCACGACGAGGAACAGCGCGAAGTAGCGTCCGCCGATCATGTTCGAGCCGCTGCCCTTCGTCGCGAGCGCGGCGAGGACGATGTAGCCTATGCACGAGACGGCGGTGGAGAGCATGATGTGGTAGCCGCGGTCGCGCGTCTTGTCCGAGTGCCAGGCCTGGAAGAAGACCATGAGCCAGCCCACGGCATAGGGAGCAACGGTGAGGCCTTGCGAGGCGAGCGGGGAAAAGCCGAGTTCTCTGATGAGCTAGGATGCGCTCGTGAGCCGATACAGAAGGCGGAATGCCAAACGCAACGACGGAGAGACGTACCGTGGGCAAGAAGTAGGAGATCGTGGCGACGCCGACGTTGACTACGGGCCCCACCGGGCGGTTAGCGGGCGTTTCTGTTTGAGGGTATGGAGTACTCACAGCTGGCATACACGATCATGAGCAACCAAGCGTGGATATCATTCACTATCGCCTTGAACCCTTCCCAGCCTGTCATGCCACCATGCGATTGGGGGCGGTGGTCACGGTTAAGGCGGGCTTGAGCGATGGCCTTCTCACGGGGCGTCAAGAACGATGACGAGAACGGGAAGGAGGGGAGGAAGAGTAAGGTGACGAGCGCCATGAATATAGTGGGAATGGCCTCGACCTGCCCGTCATGCTCTGGTGAGCACGAGTGGACACCACTTGGAGTCTATGCAGCTTACGAGGAAGAGGAACTGCCATCTGAGGTAGATGTGATACATGAGCTCTGAGAGCGAAACAGATCAACGCTTATGTAGACGTACCCAACCAACACCTTCGTCTGGATTCGCACAAGCCCGAAAGCGAGCAGACCCTGTGATTCGCATTCGCAGTAAGCCACCTAGACGGCAGAAAGTCCCATCAAAACGCACACCAATGGCTCCGGGTAGGGTTCCAGTCATGCATAGACTATTCCCCCATCGCGTAAGCTTTGCCAGGCCCGACAGTAGGTGCTCTCTTGAACACGGCCACAAAACCTGACGTACCTGATACGCAAGGCCAGCTCCGATCTAACAGCGACAGCAATGTCAGAACGGAAGTGTCAGAAAGGATGACGCGACAAGGTAAATGGCATCGCCTACCTCTTGTACCAGAATGACAGGTAGTAAATCATGCCTGCGTAATAGCCCGCTTCGCCGATGCCCAACAACACCCTATAGAGGCCGCAAGGCTCAGTGCACAGCGTCTACGTTGGAAGAGACAACGGCGCACCGCAGCGCAAGTAGACCCCCATAACCTTTCGCGTAGACGAACGAAAGGGAGGCAAGGCCCCACCACGTCAAGGAGAGGAAGAAGCTGTGTGCGCCTGTGTCAGCTTCTCGGTCTCGTCGGCAGAAGCACGACAGGACGGATACGCACAATCGGTTCGCGCCTATGTACCTTTGGAGGACTGAATGCAACAAGGACAGCATCATAATAATTCAGTACAGCAAGTCTCAACAATAGCAAGGCAACGGACCATTTGCCGGCATCTCAAGGAGACCTATGGGAAGCACGTCAGCACCAATTGCGTTGCTGCAAGGCGTGCAATCCTGACAGTATCCGACGTAAAAGATACTCAGCGCCAGTGTCCATTTATTGTTATTCGTGATGCCGAAGTTGTCGTTGAAGGCTTTGATTACATGTGCATTCCCACTAGAGATTGAACGAAGGTCAGAATACGGCACGCTTACGAGACATATGGCTTGCGACTGACATGTTCGTGCGATCTGCAGCAAGCCAGACCGTACGTAGTCGTACGTAGTTAGATATCAACTTTGGGATGTATCTGCGAAGCGCGTACCGAATTGGTTGACTGCGGATCGCGTCATATATTCGAGTTATCAGCCACGTAATAAGCGCCCAAAGAAGCCATGTTTTCCAAAATACGCACAGATGTAACTGTCGAGACCGCCACGACTGGTAAATACAATCTCGCCTCAAGCAGAAACGACAATAACAGCTGACCTGCTGACGACGAGTGTGAGCACCCTCAGATCGATCTTGCGCCTCACGGCTTTCTGTGTCAAGACCGAAGCAAGTGAGTAGGGGGCCTGACGATCGAGCGATCACAGGCTGCGCGCGACGATCCTACCTCCTCAGCATCTGTGAAGTCGACGTTATCGGCGTCACGATTGACCGCATCGGCGAGCGTCGCGTCAGGCGGGGAGAAGAAGTGCTTGCGGACGGCCTTGCCCCCGACCTGGGACTGGTGGAAGGTGCCTTCGGAGAGTGCGGACTCCCGCACGGCAGGACCGTCTTCGAGCTTCACGTCTTCTTCGCGGATCGAACCCGGGCGGCCGGGGCGCACCTGGTCGCTGAGACTCATCGGGAGCTGAGGGGATGCTCGAAGGAGAAACTCGAAGGCGGGGGTCGAGGAGGGGATGGTCGGGCGTCGTTGTGCCCAGGACAGAACGTCGATGGGCAGCGAGCGGGCATGGGCTGCTGCTTTTATGGAGATCTCTAAGTATACGCAGAAGGCGACATCGGACGCCGCCTCTCGCGTAGGAAGCGAAGCTCGCTGCAGGTGCCAGGTACGCCACGCCGCCGTAAGCTTGTGATGGGAGATCTCGACTACAAGTCAAGTGCACTAGTTGCCCGGTCATGCGGTCCCCGTCGTGGCGCTACGGACCGATCAGGTATGTAAGTGGCGAGCCGAATATGGTAGGCGTAGTAGGAGAAACCACTGCCAAAGTGCCGTCCTCCTCGCCCGCCCTGTTCTCCTCTCGTCCTTGATTGTGAGGGAAGATCTACGGCACGTTGTTGGATTACCGCTAGGTTAGCGACTTTAAGTTAAACACAGAGGGCTGAGTTGTATGTTACCGGCGGCAAGGTGAGAACACTGCTTTGTTGAATCCAACGTTCCGAGGCTTGAACCATTTACGTGGTCCCTTCCTCTAAACCAAGCTGTTCGTTGCACTAGTGCGCCCCGGCCATCTCACTACATACGACGATTATCATAAGCCTCCCCCCAGGACGACGTCACCTGACATGAAACGCAAGCTTGGCCAGTGGCCACCAAGTTGAAGGAACAAACCAGGGGGATGAATGACCCATCGTGCTATCTAGTCTCGGCCATAGACACTGAATACCCTGGTTTCCCTGATTCTCCTGTTTCACTCACCAATCGTAGGCACTTTACCCCCAAGCGGTTGCCTTATCCCTCTGTGTACTGCTCAGGATGAGTACCTGATGGCGGCACCCATTGAACCTTAATCATGCGCATACTACAACCTAACCTTCCGAGGCGACTATGTAGTGGTGATTGGCTATCTCGGTTCCCAGCACTTGCATAGCAGCCGCCGTCAATGAAACACATGTTCGGAAAGCTGGCCAAACCGGGGAAATCAGCGATTTGCAGTCCTCCGCCTTGGAGCTTGTGAATAGCAGCGCCGTCGGCACTCCCTTGACAGCGTGTCCGTTCCGAAGAAGGGATGATGTGTGTGCGGGCGGAAGGACGTCTCCAATATTGGGCTACAGCAGTGAGGTGCTCGAGTGGAAACATTCGGTTGCCGTAGAACGAGTCCAGTCGGCTGCTCGCCGTATAGAATGGACTGCAATGCCTAGCACGTCGAGGAAGGTTGGGAAGGACGATTTCCCAGCGACATGAGTCAGGCGCCTGTTCCGTACTTGGATAGCAGTTGCGGTCCGAGACCGGATCACGACGACTTCTGCCACGAACCACCACTATGGCATTGGCAGCTGCTTTCTCGTTCGGTCTCCCTCGGACAGAAACAGAACGCACCCGGGACGCTGACTTACGGGCAGGGCATGGAAAGGAACATGGCTCGCGCCATGCAGTAAAGTCTTTTAGTGGGGTAAGCCAGCGTCATGGCAGCACAGCGCGATACGATATGTATGACGTCCTATTCGTTCCGTGCCTCCTCTCCGAACCTGCCCGGCCGAGCTCATATACCTTTGCCTCTTTCATGCGTCGCAGGTCCAGAATCGCCATCTAGTGTCTGCCTGGGTCGCCCCATTCTTTGCTTACTCCTCCGGGTCGCGTGCGTTGATCATGTCTACACTCAATCTCACCCGGGTCCACGCGAGCGGCCCTCGGATGGTCCTCAGGCGCTCAGGAGCGCGCACACTCTTCAGCTCGCCCGCCGTGGGCAAACAGCGGCTCGTCATCCTCGGGTCAGGATGGGGAGGCTACGAGGTGCTGCGGGCGATAGATAAAAAGCGATGGAGTGAGTTATCTCCCAGTACCACCTAGTCGTCCGCTCGTGCGCGTCGAGTTACCCGCGCACTAGTGGACGATCCACGCGAAGTTGACGCGCGCCGTGCACGCCTATACTGACCAGTTGCCCTTTACGGAAGACGTGATCATCCTCTCTCCGACTAACTACTTCAACTTTACTCCTCTCCTCGCCAGTTGTTCCGTCGGTACCCTCGAGTTTCGTTCTGCGATTGAACCGGTGAGCATCACTCTGACCGCGGGCTCGGTCGCAAATGTTTAATCGTCGCATGCAGGTTCGAAGGTATACTCCCGAAGTGGTCAGTCCCCTCTCCCCAGTGCGCTGTCGCCCTGCTCAAGCGTTCAGCTAAATTGTTGTACTGTTTGCAGAGAGCATACACAGCATGGTGCGACTCCATCGGTGAGTTATATCCCCTTCGTCGTCGCACAGTACCCTCAAATGCCCTACCTCTAGACTTCAGGCACAAAAAGCTGCTATGCGTAAGTGAGGCTTCCTACCGTATGATCGTTGTATATTGAGGAACTGCCCAGATGCCGGCAACAAAACCACCGTATTTCGCTGACTCCAAGTCTCCAGTCCCAGCGGGGCAGGCAGCGGATCCGATCGGGCCCGCAAACCCCGTGCCCGGTGACTCTCAGAGATTCGAGCTCACGTACGACAAGCTGGTCATCGCTGTAGGCGCATACAGTCAAAGTATGTCGTCCCGTCGCCCTTCTGATCTTTAAACCACTCACGTCTGGTCGTCTTGCAGCATTCAATGTCCCTGGCGTGAAAGAACACGCGCATTTCCTCAAGGACATCCTCGACGCTCGCAGGATACGAGCTCGGATTCTAGAATGTATGGCTATTCGTTCGGATCCCACCTTGGGCATGCCGCTTGACACGCATATACGCAGGCTTCGAGCAAGCGAACCAGCCCACGATCACGGACGCGGACAGGCGCAAGCTCCTGAACTTCTGTGTCGTCGGCGGCGGCCCGACGGGCGTCGAGTTCGCCGCGGAGCTGCATGATCTGCTGCACACGGACATGTCGCGCCATTACCCGCAGCTCGCGCGCATGGCACGGATCAACCTGTACGACGTCGCGCCGACGATCCTGGGCGGCTTCGACGAGGGTCTGCAGAAGTCAGTGTTCTCTCTCCGCATCGGGCAAACGAAAACATGAGATACTGACGGGGATTTGTGTTGTGCTGGACAGATACGCGGAATCCAAGTTCAGGCGAGAAGGCATCAGGCTCTTGACGCAGCATCACGTCGAGCGCGTGGAAGAGGTACGTACGTTCTCATTATGTTTTCGCTGCTCGGTCGCGCTCGGGTCCGCACTCGGGACTCTGACCAGGGGATTTGACCTCGAGCCCCGCGTAAATAACCTCACCCGTACACATCGACACCCCGAATCTCGCTTTCCCCCGCTTGCGGGAGCAGATGCACGGAGATTGCGAGCGTGAGCAGCGCGTCCTCGAGGCGGCACGAACGGGCCCCCTACGTTATGCATGAAGTCATGGGTGCTAAACAGACCCCTTTCATCTCATCTGCAGGGTCGTATGTTCGTGACGGAGGAGGGAGAAGGCGAGCCACCACGCCCCATTGCATCATAGCTGGCCCCGGCTGACTGCTATCGCGTGGCTTTGACTTTTGGTAGTGCACTTTGGTCTGCTGGTGTGGAGCACGGGCCTCGCGCCCAACCCGCTCATCCAGTCCATCACAGAAGCGAAGAAAGACGAGCGGACGAAGCGGTAAGCGTCCCTGTACTCCCCTCCCGGCCGGCGGTTCTTCCCCCCAAGTCTCTGTTCGATTTCCCCGCACGCCACACTACCTCCAAGAGGTCAAGCAGACGCGTGTAGAGCTAGTTGTCCCCCACACCCCCGCGCTCATCTTGACGTCGCATAGCTACGTACCTTACGTGTTCCTCGCCCTAGCCTCCTCGGAACCGGTCCGACCCTTGGCGCCATCTCTCCCAGTCATTTTGCGTTTTGGCACCCCAAACCGCTCTCCATTCGATGTTCGGTGTGCGGCCGTGGTGCTGACATGTCTACCGTACACATAGGAGCCTGATAACGGACGAGCACCTCAACGTGGTCATGAAGGACACAAACGCGCCCGACCCGGACGTCTTCGCGATCGGGGACGCGGCGACGATTGGAGATGAGCCCCCCCTCCCCGCCACAGCGCAGGTCGCGAACCAGCAGGCGAAGTACATCACGAAAAGGCTCAACAAGCTCATCAAGAGCTCGACGGGTGTGCTCGGCGCGGACGAGAAGCCATTCAAGTTCCAGAACGCGGGCAGCCTCGCGTACGTCGGCGACTGGGAGGCCATCTTCGACAGGACGCGGGCGGCGTCGGGCCCGAAGAACAAGGAGACGGGGCGCGTTGCGTGGCTGCTGTGGCGCTCGGCGTACTTCACGAAGACGCTGAGCGTGCGGAACAAGATATTGGTGCCGGTCTATTGGTGAGTGCTCGGTAGGCTGCGTCTTTTGCCTTCGTCCCCTCGATCGCTGCTCTCCGGCTGGCTGGGTTTTACGTCGATCCTGCTCGCTCCTGCTGCTTCTTCTTTCGGAGCGGGTCATTTTTGCCTTCCACTCGTATCAGTGACTCTTGGTACACGTGTAAGGCGCGCCCTGTGTGTGGGGTGAGAGAGCTGGTCGGAGAGCTTCTGCCTCCCCGCTCCCTTTACACCGTGGGATGCAACCTGATGATAGTTCCCGGGGCTGAAGGTTGCTCAGTACGCTAACGCACATTTGCGGTCACAGGTTCCTCAACTGGATCTTTGGTCGGGATCTCAGCCGGTTCTGATCCGCATGCTCTGCTCCTACTCCGCAACGGCATCAGGACATGAGATGCACATGAGGATCAGACAGCGATGTGGGCGTCGAGACACTGCCCGCAGTACGCTGGATTGCGAGGTGGACCGAGTCTGGGCGCTCCGAACTTGGAACGGCCTGCTCTCGTTCATAGACTCGGTGTGGTCGCATATACAATATGATATAGTTTGTAATACGCAAAACTCGCAAGGATCGTCAGCACAGCTGACTATGCACAATGGTTCAGTTCCATAGGGCGTTGTACGGCGCCAGGACACGCAGGTTAATCGATAACGGACTCGACAGGGTTCACGAGGAGTCGGACCAATGTTTGTTGTCGACCACAGGCACTATGCTATGTGCGCATTCCGATTGTCATCGGATACAGCCAAAATACCCTGCTGTCGAGAGCTAGATCCGAACCGGAATCGTGTTCGGACCGTATATCCCTGCACTTGTTCGCCGCTCGAAGTTTCGAGCTTGCGTACATCAGCCAGGCCGGAGAGGCGTGCGAGCAGCAAGGTTTGCGTTGCCGCAGCGCGTCACGTTACGTCGGTATTCACAGGCCTCCGCCCTATGAGAACGAGGGCACTAACTCAAACGGTTTGCCTTTGGATCCGTCCTGCGGGGTGAGACTTCGGGAGGTGAAGAGAGTTTGACGATGGGGGTACTAACTCTTCTTCGCTTCTGGAAGTTGCGAACGAGCTGTGGCTGCGGCTTCCAATGCCTATTCCTGGTGCGATACGTTCGAAGGCAGGCGCAGGAGAGAGTACGTGTTATGCGGATGTATTGATATGTTGAATGCCACGTAGGCTGCGATGCGTATGTATAGTACAAGATGTCGTGCGGGAATAGCGAGGGGCACTGGGTGGGGTGGCGATAGCGATAGAGCAGGAGTACGAGTAAGACTAATGGATGCGGATGCTGCGATGCGTATGTACGGTACAACCGCCAGCGCGGTAGGGGCGTGGATGCGTGAAAGGTGAGAAGTGAAAGGAGATGCGATATAATACAGTATGCGTGCATGGAATCCGGTCGAAACAAAGAGAAAAGAGGAAGCAATACATAGCGACGGAACGGAGCCTGGCGTGCAGAGACAGGAATAGCATCGCGGGCAGAGAAAGCCAAACACCCAAGATAATAAAACATAACCCAGACAGAATCGTATCCCGTGCGATTGAGCGGGGGTGGAAGGGGGTGCTGCTAGTTAGAAGTATACCGGCACGTTCTTTCTGCGCATCGGGCCTGGGCGAGCCCTTGCCGCGCTCTCTGCGATCCAAGATTAGCACCATGCGAAAGCTCCCAGCGGAACGACCGATACGCACCTGTCGGCGCCCGCTTGATGTTCGCAGCAGCTGTCGTCGTCTTGTCCAGCTCCTGGATGAGGCTCGCCTTCGCGCCCGCGAGGAAGCCTTCGACGAAGTTAAAGTCCTTCTCGACCATCTTCTCCGTCACGCCGTACCCCTGGAGCTCCTCGAGGATCATCGTCCACCCGGGCTCGACGTTTGGCGTGCTCTCGACGCGACCCTGCGCGTCCAGCCCGACGTGCGCGACGTGCACGAACGAGCCGGGGTTCGGCCCGCTGATCATTGCGGGGGAGAGCTTGCGTGGCGTCCGCGGCGTACGCTCGACCTCCGGCTGGGGGAGGGAGACGGAGTACGCGGGAGGGGGAGAACACGATGCAGGAGGCGTCGCAAAGGAGACTGACTTCGGAGCCTGCGCTCGGGGCTTGGCTGGGCCGCGGCGTGCTGTGGGTGCGGGCGCGCGAGTTGGGAGAGAAGACGGGTTAGGAGATGAACGGAGGGCGCGTACGTGGTGGGACGGGTGCGTACCGATGATCTGGATGCGGCTCGTAATGCGCTTGCGAAACTTCTCGGCGTCCTCGTCTTCGTCGAAGCGGAGGCCAAACATCCTCGACTGTCGAAGGGCGAATGTTAGCACATGAAGAGCACGAAGGCTATGACGATAAGGGACGTACAGCGCCGGAGAAAGTGTGGAAGAAGGGCTTGTCGGCATGGTAGTCGAGCTCTTGGGGAAGTGGGTGGAACCAGACGATGCCTTTGCCAGTATTGAGGTCGATGAGCCGGAACCAGTAATTTTGTTCGAAGCTCGTCCCCTCGCCTGAACCTATCGGTCGGTCTGGGTAGGCAGTGATGCGATTGCGGCCAAACACGAGCATGCCTCGGAGGCCGGTCGAGGTCCACTCGTCGGAAGCGGCGCCAAAGGAAGCGTGGTAGATGCGAGCTGGCGCTACCGCGGTGACCTTGCAATCAGGCGGAATGTAGTCGAGGACGGAGCGTCTTTCATCGGAGGAGAGCGAGGAGATTGTCGCGGCGGGGGAAGTTGGGTGAGGGTAAGCCATGGTGATATCGTGCGGGGGTCGTCAGGTAGAGCAGTTGAATGAAGTAAAGGAGATAATACAGTAGAGGATGGGAGGGATGGAGGGGCTGGGAGGCGGATATTGGTGCATCTGTGGCAGATACGATGAGCTTTTAACTGCAAGAGGCAGATGGGAAGGATGTCAGTGACGGGGAGGGAGAGGTCGAGCGCTTCGAGAAGAAAGGAAGGGATGCATCGTGTTCTCCTCGTGTAGGTGTTACTAGGAGCAGGAGCAAACACTATCCCAGGTCTTGCGTAGACACGACGGAGGCGCTGCGGCCGTGCTGGCCGTGCCACCGATCGCGATCCTTTTCATGCGGGTGGATCATGTTCAGTGAATGGCGAGGCCGGATAGCACTGGCCCGGGAAGGAGCCGTCCTGGGACACTCGTTGAACTCGTGGTCCGACCATACTTGTTAAAGCCACAGTACGAGCATCACAAGATGCAGTGAACAGGCACAAATATGAGGCCACAGTGCCCACCAGAGTGGAGGCTAAAGATCGACGGTGACTAGAAAGACAGTCGAATCGAATCGGGGGCGCAGCAACATATGAGCTGCAGGAACGACTGACGACATGGCGCCGCCAGTTTACATACAGCGAAGAATCGCGATTGGAGAACCGGGCTTTGTAAAATGGATCGTCAGTGGAACCGATAGAGCAAAAGACCGATAGGCTAGGTCTGGACCCTGGCCACAGTGAAGGGTTTGGAGTTGCCTCCGCTCCATTGAGGCCTGCTTGGCCTTCCGATAAGCCATCTGGGTCTTCAAGCTTCACAGCCCGCTCCGAGGCGGAGGCGGAGATGCCAGCGGCATTCGACAAAGGGTCTTTCCAGATTACATCGAGGTAAGAAGCATGGCGATGAGCAGTCGCGGAGGCTCGAGAGTTTGGCGTGTTCGTGTCCTCGTACAACTTGAGAGATAGCCGAGCGTAGCTGCAGCAGCCAGATAGCATTGGCCTAAACCTGCGAATGGCGGGACGCTCGCATGGTCGCAGATGCGCGAGGCAGAGGGCGGGTGCTGCGTTGCGGGTCCGAGAATGAGATTCTCACCCTTCCCACGAGGCTTCTTGTTGTTGCCAGAATAGCCTCTTCAAACAGCAAACTGTTGCAGAGAAATACTGGTATTGAGGCCAAGCGACAAGACTCGCGCTGGGGTGGGAGGAGGGACTCCAGGGAGAGACGACTCCGAGTCCTACATAGTTCGAGCAGGCGCGTCCTCCAAGCTTATCTGATTAGATAACGATTCATTCAATCTGTGGCGCAAGTTGATCGCTCGACACCTGGGTTCGGTCCACGACATTCATCGGATTTCACAACATTTACCATCAGTAGTGGCTATGGCAAAAAAGGCATGTGCGAAGCTACAGGGACTTTCGACCATTTTTGACTTGATTGCAGAAGGGAAAAGGTTCAAAGGGCAAGGGTAGCGGTGGTCGCGATGATTCCGCGTGGGCACGCACTGATGTGATTGAACGGCAACACATGCACAACGAACGATTCGAAAAATATTACAAGGCGCAGAACATCCTTCCTGACGAGGAATGGGAGCCGTTCCTCAATGCTATGCGGGATCCATTGCCCACTACGTTCCGTGTAGCCGGTAGTCGCCAGCAAGTCTATCTGATCCTGCAGCTACACCTCATGCTCACAGGATGCTTATTGTAGGGCTGCGCGACTCCTGAACGATATCATCAAAGACGTTCATGTGCCTCACTTAGGTGATGTTGTCTTCGAAGGAGAGGCGGTGTCTCCGCCACAGCAAATACCTTGGTTTGTCCACATTAACGACACGCGACATAGTTCCTATTGTCTCTCAGACTTCATATCGATACAGGTATCCGGATGGACTGGCGTGGCAGTTCAACGTGGCGAAGAAGGTCCTGAGGAAATCTCCCGAGTTCAAGAAGTTCCATTCTTTTCTTGTCTTTGAGACGGAAGTCGTAGGTCGCTTGAAGCGCCTGGTCGTATCTGATGTCTCATTTATCCACCCATAGGGAAATGTCTCTCGACAGGAAGCGGTCAGCATGCTACCGCCCCTGTTCCTCGAAGTAGAGCCTCATCACAGAGTAAGTACATACCTATAGTACAACAGTGCATAACACCTGGTGCAGATGCCACTCTGATGTTCACGCGTCCATTGCGTTGGATGCTGGAACCCCTAAGTGCAGGACTCTCGGTCATTCATCGTCCTCATTGACCACATCTCCCACAGAAAGTGGCGGCAATAGCTTGAAACGGTTTTCATGTTCATGTCCATCTCAGCTTGCATTCTCATGATATCCTGAGATCCATCTCTTCGAGGAATGCCGGTGCGCAGGGCTAGGACTCGCATAGAGCGGTAGCGCGCGACACTTATACTGCTTTCTGTCTTCCGCCCGGCCTGTTGAATCCTGTTGACACGGACATTTCATCTTACATCGATTGTCTTTGCAGGCCATGGACATGTGCGCAGCGCCCGGTTCCAAGGTGTGCATTCGTGTTAAAGCATACCCTTTCACGCACGCCCTGATCACCCCAGAGACCGCGCAACTGCTCGAAGCCCTTCACGCGCACGACACGATCACCGCCTCTTCCATCCCGTCCGGGCTCCTCATTGCGAACGACTCGGACTACAAGCGCACGCACCTGCTCATCCACCAATCCGCGCGCCTGCCCTCGCCCGCGCTGATGGTCACGAACCTCGACGCGTCGATCTTCCCCGCGATCAAGATCCCGTCCGAGCTCACAACGTTCTCTGCCGACACCAAGGCCCGCGTCGCCGCGAAGAAGCAGTACCAGCTCCTTTTCGACAGGATCCTGTGTGATGTGCCGTGCAGCGGGGATGGGACGCTGAGGAAGAACCCTGGGATCTGGAAGCACTGGTCGCCGATGGACGGCAATGGGCTGCATAGGTACGTAGCGACCGTCCCGTCCTCCGATTTGACGCGCCTCTTCCTCGCCGCAGGGAAGCTCGTCTTGTGATGATGTCGGGGTATCGGGAGACTCGGGGTGCTGTACACTGACACTCTGTGTCGCTTAGCCTGCAGCTTCGGATCCTCCAGCGGGCCATGCGCATGCTGAAGAAGGGTGGGCGCATTGTCTACTCGACGTGCTCGCTCAACCCGGTCGAGAACGAGGCTGTGGTCGCCGCCGCGCTCAAGTCCATCCCAGGTGCGTTCGCTACACTCAACGATTACCTCACAAGAAGCATTGAGCGCTGATATTGGTATTCGGCATGTCGGAACGTCCTTGCGCTGCAGGTTTCGAGCTGGTGGACATGTCCAATCACCTGCCGGGGCTCATCCATCGCCCGGGTTTGACCTCGTGGAAGCCGACCGTGAGCAAGGAGATCAACACTGAGTTCGCGACGTACCAGGATTATGTACAGTCCCTGAACGACTCGCAGCGCGCCAGCAGCAAGGTGTTCGAGTCGCATTGGCCGCCTTCTGCTGAGGAGGCGGAGAACCTGGGACTCACTCGCTGGTGCGCGTTCCTGCGTCCTATGCGCTGCTGCTATGTCGCCTGATCGCGTACTTGCAGTCTCCGCATTTATCCTCATTTGCAGGATACGGGGGGCTTTTTCATCGCTATCCTACATAAGAAGCCTCCTGTTAGGGCACCTCCGGCACCTACGAAACGGACTGCGGATGCCGTTGAGGGGCTAGATACGGCCGATGCCAAGAAGCCCAAACTGGACACAGAGGCGGACGCTAAGGACGCTGAGGGACAACAAGCCGACGACGCAGACGAGGAACTCCCTGAGGAGGCGGCTGGTGAACCGACGTCCGCCATAGAGATTGATCAGCCTATCTCTGCCAATGCTGCACCAGCGGAGCCGAAGATCCGGTTCAAGAAAGGCAAGACGGCGGAGGGCGCCAGTGCGCACTTTAAGGAAAACCCGTACACGTTCATAGAACCAGATGACCCTATTGTCAAGGCGTGCATGTAGGCTTGATTCCATCCCGTCCTTTCACGCAGGTTCTCACAACGTTCTCTCAGCGACAGCTTCGACCTCAGCTCGGACTTCCCCTCCTCCAACATGCTCGTGCGCAATCCGGCAGGAGACACGGTTCGTTCGCTCTACATGGTGAACGACATCGTGAAGAGCATCGTGAAGCACAATGACTACGCGCGCATCCGACTCATGACTAGCGGCACCAAAGTATTCGGCAAGCAGGAGGGCACCGAGGCCAAGCGTGATGGTGTCGAATCGCACTTCCGCGTGCTCGCAGAGGGCCTTCCGGTTGTTCTCCCCTTCGTCGGGCCCAGGGCAGTCGTCCACGCCGACTTCGCGGCGCTCCGGGTTCTCATGGAGGCCTACTACCCGCTCACATCCGGCTTCGCAGACCCCTTCCGATCAACGATAGAGGCGAAAGGTGCGTGTGCTTATGCATCCCATAGCTTATCTGGCACGCAGCCCGTCCATGTCCGCGTCCCCTTCGTCCACGCGTTTACTGACCTGAGGCCCGGTCTAGCCAACGGAAGCTACGTCGTCCGCTTTCAGCCCGGCAAGTTAGAAGGCGCTACGTAAGTAACCGAGCACAGACCCTAAATCCTGTTCCTGGGGCTCACTCGTTGCTCGCTCGTGCTGACTCTGATCTGGAACGGAAGGCTCGCGCACGAACTGGTGTTGCCAATCTGGAAGTCGAACGTGTCTGTCACGCTCATGCTGGATAAGCGGGCGAAAAGGTAAGGGTGTGTCCGTTGCCGGCATCCTTCATCCCGTGCTCGAGACCTGGACCCAGAGCTCATTTCGGATGTCTCCTATAATAGCGCGTTGAGTCTGCGGATCTTCGGGGAAGACATTACTTCCGCCGCCCGGGATGCAGCCGCCAGAAGGATTCAAAAGAGTGAGGCAACCCCTGAGGTCGCCGTCGATGCATCGGTCCAGGAGGACGATAATGTGGACGCCTCGGACGTAGTTCCGGGTGTCGTTGATGAAGCATGATTGTGAACGCGTCGACTATCTCCATCGCGAGTCTAGTCTGACTGTATTCCCTAGATCAGTATCGGCGTAGAGAACAACTGATTATGTTGTACACCGGGCACAGGATGCTACATATAAGTGATGATCATAAAAGACAAAAGTCCTATAGCATTGGCGCGTGGAAGACGCGGGTGTTACAATACAGACAGTACGGCACGGTAAATAGCTAATCACAAGCACAACATGATCCTGATAGCAATATGACATTCGAAAGAGAAACAATGATCTAAGACGTCTCCGAAGGCTGTGGATGGAGCCGAGCGTTGACCTTGGAGCGGTGCTGACGATTTTTGAGATGGACCTCGAAGTTCTGGAGAGACTCTCCCGGCCCCGGTGTATAATGCTAGATGCAGGACGACGATGAGCGCTTTGTGGTGGAATTGAACAGATGAGAAAGGGCATACCTTGCCAGGACAGTCGGCGCACTTGATCCGGAACTCATATATGCCACTAGTTGCGTTCTTGCGAATGACGGCCTCGAAGTTGTCGTCCGGATACTTGGCTTGCATCGCCGCCATCGAGTCCGAAAGCCACTGAGGAGTCGCGAGCTGCAGGAGGAGCGAATCAGTTTCTGAATTGCGTGAAAACAGATTCGCCCACACCTACCGGTGGGTTTTGAGTGGGAGGCGCAGAGGGCGCAAGGCGGGGAGGGGAGGCTGCCGGAGGCGATACAACGCCTGTCGCATTAGTGGACTCCTGCTTGACCACCGGCTCTGGCGGCCCAGGAGGAGCCGACTTCGAGTGTGCCCCGTTCACTTTGATACGATGCGAAAGGGGCGGCTCGGATCCACTCGACGCCGTCGACACAGGAGAAACAGCCGTCTCTGGAAGCTCGGCAAGCACACCATCTGGAGCGGCGGAGGTTTCCTTGCCCGCCTTCGACTTTGGGGGCGCTGGAGCAGGGGTGTCCATGTCTTCATCATCTACGACCTGAGACTTGGCCTCCTCGACGACACTGGACTGCGGACGCTTCCGCTTGGAAGAGGACTTCTGCTGCTCTTCCGCGCGAATGAGGCCCATGTGGTACTCCAAACTCGAATTGTATGTAACAGGTCGTGGCCGTCGATGCCTGTGCCAATATTTGCCTGCACGTGTGAACTTGAGCATGGAGATATGGCTTGCAGTAGAAAGCAATACTCACCACACGTTCCACATTGTGACTTATCACCCAACGGACCTTTGCGACGTCCGACGGCGATGCTCTCGGGGCAACCACAGTTCGAGCAGTGCCACACCCCGTCGATCATGTTCGCATGCTGCCCATCAGCATACTCCTTCTCTTTGGCCTCCCGCTCAAGCTCCTTCGCGCGCTTGGCAGTGAGCATGACCTTCGACCCTTGCCTGTCAATGCCACTACTACTCGGAGCAGGGAGGTCGTTTTCTATTGGCGGCGGGAGGTGTGCAGAGTCTGCGGCAGTCGACGGCGTTGGAGCCTTGACATTCGCGCGAGGACGAAGGACGGTGGATGGATATGAGGGCGGCTTGAAGAGACCCTTGGCCTTTTTCTCCTTGGGAGGCGCAGGAGTGGCGACGGCGGCAGGTGCGATGGGCGTTATTGGGGTCTGCGGGAGTATTAGAGCACCGTCTCTGTCGTCTCTGTTCTCCGACGCGACCATGCTCGCGATAGTGAGCGACGCAGCCGCAGCAGCCGCGCGACGAGACGTCGGCGCCGCAGCCGCGGCAGCGAGAGCAAGAGCCGCAGGGGAGATCTCGGGGAAGCCAATGGCCGGGGTGCGGTAAGTCTTGGGAGGCTCGCGGTCTGGGAGCGCCACGCCACGCCTTCCACGAGTCGTCTTCCTCTTTCGACGTGCGAGCTCCTTCTCGCGGTCCTTCTCGTTCTTCTCCAGCTCGCTCTCACTAAGATAGTTGAGCTGCGGCGTGAACGCACTGACTTGCTCCATCGAGCGGGCGCCGGAGATAAGCGAAGGCAGGAGCGACATGCGAAGATCATCGTCTTGCACCGCAGAACCATCGGACGGGTGGCCCACGAGGAATAGCGATTTCTGATAGATCTGCACTTGCTCGCGGATAGAGTGCGCGATCGCCGTCCTTCGCGGAATGTAAGCGTCGAGAATCATCACGAGGAATGGCGCAAATCACTTACTTGAACTCGCCACCGAGGCCGAGATCTTTGCAGTAGATCTCAGCAAACTGCTCGGGCGTTGGATCGACGTTCTCGAGATCCCATTCGAACTGATCTTCAAGCTTGTACGAGCCGGCGATGATGTCCAGCTGTGGCAATACGCGAGGCAGTAGACTAAGATTAACCGACTATCCACCGCGGGACCGAAGATGGTGTACGCACCTTGACCAAGATACGCATTTCTTCATGCATCAGATTCTCGTCCTCTTCAAAGTCGTCGACCGTCATCGGGACGTCGCCACTAGGGGGTACTGCCGCAGTCGGCTGCTCGACTGTCTCGTCCTTAACGACCTTTCTCCGCTTGCGAGTGCGGGGGTCTGGCGGATTAGGCAGCTTGTACAGCGCTCTCGAACGGACGCGCTTCCGCCAGGCCTCCCACCACGCCGCCTCCGCTTCTGAAAACTTGCCGTGCATGATGTCCTCCGCTTCGTCAATCATGGCACCGTCTTCGCCGAATGTCGCCGAATGCGCCTTGTAGTCGCTGAGTTGCTCCTGGATGGACTTGGTGATGATGGCGTGGTAGCTTGGGGTGAGTTGGTAGTCATCCACGACGGACTGAGCGAAAACCTCCGGAGTGATGATTGGATCTATAGGATCGTTTTAGCAACACAACACGCATATAATCATAGAATACGCTTACCATTGAGGTTCCACACGAACGTATCGCGCATCTTGTGATGCTCGACGTCGAACTCGAGCCGGATAGGCACAAGCTGCTCCGGCCGCTGCGCGTCCTCGTCCGATATCCTCCTCGGCCTACAACGAAAGCGCCACGCCCCATCAGCTCCTTCCACACAAACCGCAATACCAGCGGACGAGAAGCGAAACCGAAGGAAGAAAACTCACAGCCTTAGCCCCTCCCTCTTCCCCATCCGCTTCTTGTCCTTCATCTCCCTCTCCTTCTGCGCCTTCAGCCCCGTCAGAGTCCACTTGTCCCCCCTCCGCCGCTTCAGCTGCTCCTCCCCGACGCCCCCCAGACTGAAGTCCTTCTCCCACCACGCGCGCGGCGCGCTCACCGTCTTCTTCATCTCCTCCTGTACCCGTTCCAGCATCTTCTTGCGCCGCACCTCGTAGTCCCTGTCCGCCTGCTGCCACGCCTGCACCCGCGCGATCTCCTCCGCGCTCAGCGGCGGGATCGCCTTCTCCGAGTCCGCGAGCGGCACGACCGACACCTGCGTCACCTTCTGCTCGAGCTGCACCGTCGCCGGGAGCGGCGGCAGCTGCGGCACGATCTGCGTCTTCGTCACCGTCACCGTCTGCTGCTGCTGCTGCTGCGCGGGGGAGACGGTCGGCGCGGGCGACGTGCCCGGCTTCACAACAACCGGCTTCGTCGGCGTCCCGCCAATCATCCCGGGCACATTCACGCCCGGCGAGCCGATCTGCTGGTAAGGCGACGCCGCGGCGGGAGGCAACGAGTTCTGTCTCGGGGTCTGCGGCGGGACGGGCCCGACCGCGCTCCCGCCGTCCAGCCCGCCCAAATTCAGGGAGGCACTCGGAGATCCAGCGCCGACGCCCGGTACGAGGTTCGCGTTCACGTTCTGCGCCTGGCCGGGCATCGTCGAGCGCAGGCCCATCCCGATGTTCATCCCGTCGCCCGCTTGCCCCTGGCGCGGGAGGACCGGGGGAGGCATCATCCCGCCTCCCGCCCCGCCCATCAACGACGACGCCGAAGAGTTCTGGCTGAGGCCCTGCTGCTGCGCGGGGCCGACGTTGCCCGTGATCCCCATGCCCGCGATCCCGGTCGCACTGTACGTGCGCGCCATCTGCGGCCCGGGCGTGCCCGCCCCCGCGAGGGGAATGTTCCCAGACGCAGGCGTCGACGTCCGGGCGGGCGCGGGGGTCTCCGACGCCTTGCGCTTCATGCCTACGTGCGGCGAGCCGGGCGCCTGCGCCCCGGCGGGGACGGGCGCAGGCGCGATGGGCATGTATCCGCCCTGCTGGGTCGGGGACGTCCTGGTCTGCTGCTGCTGCTGATGTTGCTGCTGAAGATGCTGTTGTTGCTGTTGCTGTTGCTGGTGCTGCTGTTGGTGCTGGCGCGGGGTCTGCGGGCGGGCGTGCCCAGTAGCGGTAGGCGGCCGGCTCGTGACCTTGTTGTGCTCGGGCGCGCCCATCGACTGGCCCGTCCCCGGGCGCTGCGGCACCCCGCCCGTGACGGACGCGGGCATCATGCCGTGGTGGACGGGCATGGGCGCGGCGGGGCCATCCTGCTGGGGTGCGCCCTGACCTTGGCCTTGGGACGCGCCTTGGCTCTGCGCCGTCCCGGGACGCGACCCTGCAGCGGTGCCCGGCCGCGGGCTCGGGCTCGGGAACGGCCCGCCAGGCGCGTACCCGTGCTGCTGCTGCTGCTGTTGTTGTTGTTGCTGCTGCTGCTGCATGTGCGCCTGCATGCCATGCGCGCTATGCTGGGACGCCGCGGTGGGCGGGCGGGGCGGGATCGACGACGGGGGGCCCATCGTGCCCATCTGCGGCTGGGGCGCGTGCGGCTGCTGTCCTTGTCCTTGTCCTTGCTGTCCGTGTCCTTGTACTTGTCCTTGGTGGCCTTGTCCCGGCTGGGGCGTCGACGGCGACTGGAGCTGGCCCTGCGACACGCGCGCGTGCGGGTAGCCGGAGGACGCGGAGGACGGCGGGCGCTGCTGGTGCTGGAGCATCTGCATCTGCTGGAGCTGCGCGGGGGTCATCCCCTGCATCCCTTGCATCCCCTGCATGCCGCCCATGTTCATGCCCATGTTCGCCGCGGCGTTCATCATGTTCATGTTCGCGGGGCTCATGCTCTGCATCCCCTGCATGCCCGCCATCTGCGCCTGTTGCTGCGCCTGCTGTTGCGCCGCCTGCTGCTGCATGATGCGCTGGATCTGGAGCGCCTTCACGCGCGGGTCCATCTGCTGGAGCTGCTGCATCTGCGCGGGGCTCAGCTGCGGGAAGCCCGGCGGGAGCCCCTGCGCGGCGTTCATGTTCATGCCCATGCCCATGCCCATGCTGAGGCCCATGTTGCCAGCGGACGCGTTGGGGTTGGGCGTCGGCGGCGACTGCTGGGGCATGCCGCCGTGCCCGGAGACGTTCGGGAGCTGCGCGGGGCCGCTGGTCGGGGACGTGAGCGAGCCGCCGCCTGCATCGCGCGGAGCGGTGTCGGTGTCGCAGCGGGACACGGAGAGAGGCCGAGAAGGAGGAGTTGCAAACAAAAGAGGAGAGAGGATGGTCGGCAGTCAGCACCGAACGCGAGCGGGAAAGCGACGCACCCATGCCCATACCGCCCATGTTCATCCCGCCCATGCCTCCCATGCCGCCCATGCCGCCCATACCTCCCATGTTGCCCATGCCACCCATGCCGCCCATCATGTGCATCCCGCCACCGCCGAGCGCGGCGGGGTTGATCCCGCCCATCCCGTTCATCCCGCCTCCTCCTCCTCCCCCACCACCACCCATCAGGTTCATCTGCTGCTGGAGCTGCGCGGGGCTCATGTTCATGCCTTGTCCGCCGCCGCCCATCCTCTGTGCCTGGGCCTGCGCTTGCGCCTGCATCTGCTGGTACTGCGCCAGCCGGCCGTTCATCCCGCCCATCCCGTTCATGAGCGCGGCGGGGTTCATCGTCGCTCCGCTGTTACCTCCTCCTCCTCCTCCTCCACCACCACCACCACCGCCGCCGCCGCCTTGCTGGAACATGGCGGGGTTCATGCCGCTGCCGCCAGTGGCGCGCATCGCCTGCATCTGCTGGATCTGCTGCGGGGAGAGGCCGTGCGGCTGGCCGCCGCCGTTCATGCCGCCGCCGCCCCCGGAGAGGAAGGCGGGGTTGATGCCCTGGGACATGTCCGCCTGGGGTGAATTCATCGTCTTCCCCGTTGTCGTCGTTCTTGTCGTCGTCTTCTTCGTGTAGCTGGAGACTAGAGTATCGTATGAGAGTGTGAAAGGAGATAAGAGAGAAGAGTCCGCGTGTGTTCGAGTGGGGCCGTCGCGGACGTCGTGGACGCGCCGGGATATATTAGTATATGCTACAGTCCGAGTGTCTTCTGCGATATCGAGCGTCAGCGATCGTCGTTCGGGCGAGGGTGGACTGCGAGGACGAGGAGGAAGCAGCCTCGAGCTGCGTCCATGAACGCGAGAAAGCTGGAGGCGGAGGGGATGGCGGGGACGGGGGCGGCAGTCTCCCGCGTGTCCCGCGCGACGGCGGACACAGCGCGCGCACCGCACACGCACGCTCGCGGAAACGGTCGGTTCGCCGTCGTATGCGACGCGTAGGGCCGGAAAGCGCAGCGGACGAGACGGTCCCGGCGCGCATTGGCGTGTGGGACGGCCCACGTAGAGGCGTACCAGGGACCAGAGGAGAGGACGGGGCTACTCACGACTTATGCGCCTACCAGATGGATGTGTCCTGCCACTTGAGCCCTGCGATGGATACGCCCACTTCCTGCAGCGAAATATAAGTGTCAGTGCGCGGTTTTAGAAGAGGGACGGAGCACGCGTCGATCTGAAGCCGACCACAGCGGGCGAGCGCTAGACAGAGGGGACGCCTCGTGTCGACGTCGAGCACGCTTCACACACGGCGGGAGGGGCAAAACATGGACTGGGGAGAAGGCGGACGGGACTCACGTCTGGGAGAGGGCGGGGTCACGTTATTTGGAGGAGATGTTGAGTGGCAGGGGCGCCTGGCAGAAGGGGCTTGTCAGGAGACGTGGGCGGGGCGGGGACGGGGACGGGGACGGGGACGGGGGCAGAGCACGTGTCGGGAAGACGGCTTACGGGTGGGGAGGGGATCAGGCGGGGGCTGGATGGACGGCCGATGAGGCTCAGGCGGGCACCCGACGTCGCCCTCGCAGCGGAGGGGCGGGAAAATGCGCGTGGGGCGCAGGATTAAAGCGACGGGAATAGGCTCTGGGCTGAGGAGGAGCAAGGCAGGAGCTGTGTCCGAGGCCGCCGTCCCAGTTATCGCGGTGGGTTGCGAATGCGAACGCAAATGCGAGTGCGAGTGCGCCCCTCCAATTGCCAGCCAGCGCAGGGTCAACACCCCCCCCAAAAGTCACACAGTCACGCCCCCACCACCCACGCGGCACCGCCCGGGCTGCCTCTTTCGGCCTGCGCATCGTCTGCCTCGTCGTCCTCGCATCTCGCGCGGTCGCGCGCGCGGGCAGAGGGCGGGATGAGGGCTACGTTACTCCCGGACGGACGGCGTATTTATACGGGCCCGTTGGAAGAGGATACCACGCCGCTTGTCTCGTCTCATCCCCCCCGCTCGTCCAGATCTAGATCGTAGATCTTCCGAGTCCTCTCTCCTCCAGAGCCCTTCCTGCCCCTTCCCGATCTACCCCCCTTCCCTTGCAGCCCAAGCCTCGCCCTGAAAGCCCATCCATGCCAATCGCCCGCGTGAGGCTGGGGAATGCAGCGCACGTAGGATTCAGCCCATGACGTCCGTGTCCAGTGCATTCCTTATGTGATCTCTCCTCAGCAGCCCATCATGTAACCGCCTGCCGTCGCACCCGCGCCCCGGCTGCCCATCTGCTACCCGTCCTCACGCCTACGTACAAGCAATCCGCCGACGTGCAATGCATGCCCGGCCAAGCCCCGCGCACTTCCATTCCAGCACGTCGCAGCACACCCCCGCGCGTGAGAGCCCCTTCCTCCCGAAGCCCCCCACCACAAAGCCTGGAACGCGAAGCGCGAACTCACCCTACGAGCGTGCGCTCTCCGGACACTCCGCCCTTCGCTGTTCCATTGTCCGCGCGCCGGTGAGTGCCTGTCCTGCACTCTCCGTGCAAGAAAAACGTCCGCACCGCGCTGGGCGCGCACAGACACTCGCTTCCTATGTGACTCGCATGCGCCAAGTACCCTGACATCACCTACACCATCGCAGGACACACGATCAGATCCCCCCCTGGCCCGGCGACCCAAGAGCGCGCCCGCGTGAGCACCTGGATGCGCTCCCCTTCTCCTATCGTCTCCTCTGCAGCGCACGACCCTCGACGCGCTTACGTCTTCGCCAGACTGCCTGCGATGGCCCCGCCGGCCTCTCCAGATCGATCTCTCACCTCACTTCCCCGTCGAGTCTTCCAGATGCCAACGCTCGCGTCCGAGATGACACCTCGGTCGCCCCCGGCGCCTCTATTGCCATACATGCAATTTCCCGACGCTTCCTTTTCACCGAGCTAGGCAAACCCGCAGTGATGCGTGCCTTCGTCCCCGCTCGCATCTCACCGCGCTGTCGTCTTCCTGCACACCCTGCCCAAAAGTCGCAGCGCGATACCCAGACCTGACATCGGTCGATGCTCGTTCCGAGGCCAGCACGCACGTCTGCAGCACTCTGGCTATAGCCTATAAGTACGCAGTCTGGGCGCTGATCACTAGAGCAGCTGTACAACTCGCGCGAGCCCCAGACGCAACAAGCCAGGAACGGATCATATAGGGTCCGGCCCCTCGCATCTCGTCACACGTACATGTGGGCCGTGGCCACCACCCAGCCTGCAGCGCGATACCATCGTACACGCAACCCACTCGGAACTCGCACTCGCACTCGCACTCGCGTTCGCCCTCGGACCCGGACCCGACGTCGGGCAGCTAGGCTTTGTGCGGCCGATCGCCTCGAGCTCCGGAACGTCCTTGCGCAAGGGCGGTCGCACGCCATCGAATCCGACGTGCTCGATAACGTACACGGCTGGCGCCTCCACTAGGCGTGTTCAGTTCTCGTCGCTCGCTCATTTCCGCGCGCGCCTACCGGGCGTCTGCCTACCTCGATTCAAGGTCAGATCGAGCGCCTGTACCACGGCGAGCAGAGAGGTGCGCACGGTATTGTCCTATGCTAGGTTTGTTATGCCCAGGAAACCTGTCCGGAGAGTGGCTGGAGACGTCGGGAGAGCGTTATAGACTTATTGACCGACAATAATCGTACAAATGCGCGCCCACATCGGAACCAGATTCGGCACGACATACAGTATGCGCTTTACCTGGGGTTGCCGCCTTAGGCCTGATGGCAATCGGACCCAGAACCTTGCGGGACGACTCCGCGTCTCGAGCCATGGAGCTCTCTATCTTTCGAATCGTTCAGCTTTCGCGTCGCTCCTCAGTCCCAGCTCGCGACCCTCATGCGGTCGTGTTGCACCCGCCGCCTGTGCACCTCTGCTCGCTGTGCTACAGGCGCTTGATCTGACCTTGAATCCAGGTAGGCAGACACCCGGTAGGCGCGCGAGGAAATGAGCGAGCGACAAGAGTTGAACACGCCTAACTGCGACAAGTAAAGGCGCAATTCTGTCAAGTACAGAATCGGTGGTTGTACAATGTCTCTCGGGGCTTGTCATTACATGTTTCATCGCAAGAGGTAGACGAACTCCACAGGAGGAGGACTCAGACCGCCGCTTCCGCTCACCGCGACGTCCACCCTCCTCTCAGGCTCGAGGGAGTGCTCGTCAGACCTTCTCCGCCGCGACCCCGAAGTCCTCCTTCGTCTCCCCCACCGACGCCTTCTCCTTCTCCGTGTCTGCGTCTTCGCGCACGTCGGCACCGGTGAGCTGCATCGCGTGCTGCGCGATCCGCTCCGCCGCGTCGTCCCCGTCGAACAGCGCCGCCGTCTCTTCGAGCGAGAGCCCCTTCGTCTCGACGACGAAGAGGTAGCAGTACGCGCCTTCGAACGCGAGCCAGCACACGTAGAATATCTGCGAGTGTCAGCACACATCGACGTCCATACATCAGCCATCCATTGGCGGGGTGGGCGGGAGAGGTCGAGGGAGAGTCGGCAGAGGGGGGAAAGTGGGGCACACGCACGTAGTACTTCCAGCCGAGCTTGTCGAGCGCGATCGGGTTCACGTACTGGTTGAAGACGAGCGCGAGCGAGATGGTGAAGTTGAAGACGTTGAAGCCCTTCGCGCGGACCGAGTACGGCAGGATCTCGACCGTGTACGACACGATGAGCGGGCTGAACGCGACTCTGCGCCCTTTGCGTTAGCATGCCGTGGGTTTGGAAGCGCACAGGGAAACGTGCGAAAGAGACAGGAGTGGAGAGAGGAGGAGCGGACTCACGAATAACAAGAGCCGAACAGGAAGATCATCGCGATCACGGTGTGGGACGCCGCCACGGACCCGCGCTGCGCGTAGATGGAGGAGCACACCGTCTGCAGCGTGAAGAAGAGTGTCATGCCCGCGACGGAGGAGAGGAAGAGGGCTCGACGGCCGAATCGCTCGACCGTGAAGGCGCCGAAGCTGGCCCAGAAGAAGCTCCACATTTGGAGGATGGCGTTAATGAGCAGCTGTAATTGCTTATGGTGAGCTCCCATTTCGAGGCACAGGCGCGGCGATGATGTGTTGGAAGGGAAACGAGGGGGAGAGGACGGACCTGGATGACGGAGCTTGTTATGCCTATGGTGTCGAAGACCCTGCTGAGGTAGTACGAGATGAGGCCTACAAGCTGACATCAGCTCGTCGGCCTGCGTCTCCAGCACATCGCATCCAAGGCCACAAAGGGAGGCGGCACGAACCGTTTCCGCTCCACTGGCTGAAGAACGCAAGGGCGATGATGATGCGCATGCGGCGCCTGTTCCCGGGTGTACTGAACAGTGACTTATATCCAACGTTTGCAGCAACTATAGGATATAGTCAACAACGTTACTGAGGAGTACACGTACGCTTGAAGGGTATGTTGGGACCGTACCTCTCCTATCGAAGTCAATAGCAGCCTTGATCTCCTCGTACTCATAAACAATGAGTGGGTCATTCCTGCACAGGAGATGTCAGAGAGCCCATGAGCGTCCGTGCAGGTAGAGGACATTTTCAGGCTCACTTGTTCCCATCCGCATGATAGTACGCCAACGTCTCGATCGCCTCGGCATCCCTGCCCTTACTGACCAGCCATCTCGGACTCTCCGGAGCGAAGAGTACAAGGCACGCTTGAATGATCGAAGGGAGGCCTTGCAAGAGTGAAGGAATACGCCAGGACCATGTTCCCGACATAAATTGCCTGGTACAACAGTGCAATACTCAGTTTCCAATAATAGGTAGAGCAGGCGAGGGAAGACGAACGTTCCGAAAGTTACCCATGCCGACCTAAGCAAGAAAGGAGAGTTCAGTGTTGGTACAGCGTGAGTCGCCGTAAACGGGAGCTTACACAATGGAACCCGCGATCCACAGTCCATTGTACATCGAAGTCAACGGGGCGCGGTATTGTGGGTACGATAGCTCTGTGACGAGCATAGGCGCGGCATTTGCTGGAAATTACATACAAGGGCAACTTGTGAGCGTTACCGCCTTTGGCAGTCATTCAGGGGAACATCGAACTAACAAGCGAATGTGAGACCGAATCCTATAAGGAACCTAAGCAAAAAGGCATCATCAGTACTAAAGCTTCGTTTCTGAAGACCAGGGAGAGGGTCATCATGCTAGTGCGAAGCGCTCACCTTGCGCCGATGAACATGCCGAAAGACTTAGCAGCGGTTTGGATCGCCACAGCGACACACATGATACATGCACCGAGCCAGACTGATTTGCGACGCCCGATCCCATCGGCAACGTACGGAGCGAAGGGATAACCTGCGAGAGAGCCTATGTTCTGAAGACGAAATCAACTGAAAAGCCGCAGACGGCGCGATAAAGCACCAATGAACACATCGTAACACAAACCTGGATGGCATTGAATAGCCCGAGCTTGCCTCCCTCAGGGTTCCCGAAAAAAGTGTTCCATTGTTTCTCAGATTCCAGCGCGTTCATCATACTGCCGTCGTACCCGTTCGTTGAGGATGTGATGAGACTGAATGCACGAGTATCTTGAGTCCAATGCGTCGGTGGACTCGGGAGCCAGCCATCGTAGGAATACAAGAAGGTAAGGAGAAAAGTACATACAGCAAAACAAGCCACGCGTTCAAAACGATGAGCCTGTTGAATAAGGATATTCAGCGAATGCGCCCGAGTTGCTGCGTGCGCACTAAGCAGAAGATCAATTGCCTCACCTTCGGTTGTTGTACCACTTTTTGTTAGGATCGAGAAGATGGCGATAACCCCCATCCTTGCCCGCGAGGTCGACAGTCGGACCCGTGCCCATGCTGTTCGCAAGTCAACGTATGCAATCTCCTGCTATGATAAATCCTTGGGAGACGTGCTCTGAGCCTGGGAGGCCGAAGACGATTGGACTCTGTTGAGAAAGAGGCCCACCGAAGGGAGGAACAGACACTGAGCATCGTTATTTGGAGTCTATATGAACTGCGGGGAAGGGACGCAGGACTATAATAGGTGAGGAGACGGTCTGCCGTCATAGTCAGAAGACTGGGACAGGTGACTGGAGAACTATAGACTTACCAAGTGACGGAAGACCTCGAAAGAGGATCCCAGTCAGCAACCGGAGTATTGAAGCATTCAGGACTCGAACGAAGACCGTATCGAGCCGGACCGTGTATATTGACACCGACCCTTCCACGGGCGATGGCGCACTAGTGCCAAAGCACCAATGTGGCTGAGGTCGGGGTGCGAACCTACAGGGAGCTGTGTCAAGAAGCATGCGGGAAAAGGTAGCTGCGTCAGCGCACAGACATACATGAAATCTTCAGGGGATAGCTTCATTCACTTTGCAATGTCCCAGGATCCGATGCTTCCAATTATGAAGTAGAAATACATCCGTGACTAGTCATTAGTATACTGTGAGAGCACATGCGACTCGGAGTAGCCAAATTGGACAAGGGGCAGCAGTGCGGCCGGTAAATGTCTTCTCACAAGAACCACCTAAACTCGGGCGCATTGGGTCCCTCGCGCAGCTTTTCGGTCGAGACGTCGACTGCTTTGCGCACGACTCCCTCGCGCCTATCTCTCCGCTTGTTGTCGACGATCATATACGTCCCTAGCAGGAGCGTGATCACTGCGCCTGTCCCGCCAAACGCGGCAGTCGTGATCAGCGCAGGGATGTACTTTGGTGCGTCTTTGTTCCGGAAGATGTTGGACGAGACGAGACCCATGAGGTTCGCAAGAGGCACGCCAAGCGAAGTAAGGGCGATGCGGCGGCCTTCGTGAGCAATGTTATTGTTGTACCACGTCGAGAGGAGGACCGAGGGCGCGGAGGTGCCCCAGCACATCATGAAAGTCGCAAAGTACGCTACATGGAGCTGTTCTTCGACGTCGATCGTTGCGTAGATGATGAAGCCGATGAATGTGAGGATGAAGCCGAGGGCAATAAACGGAAACCGAATCTTGGCGTAGTCGGACGAGAAGGCGAGAATGAGGAGGAAAGCGGCGCCAACGCAGTTTGGCGCGACGGTATAGAGGTTCGTTTTGATCGTGCTGTAGCCGAGGCGACCGACGATCTGCGGCATGAAGAGGGCAACGCTCTGGATGGGCACGCCCAAGCAGATTTCGATACCGAGCCAGGCATAGGCGGCAGGGAGGGCGAAGATCTTCACTGCGTCCTTCAGGACGAACGGCTCGTTGACGATGGACGAGGAGTCCTGTTGAATACGCTGGAACGCAATCTTACGCTCTTCATCGTTCAGGAACCAAGCCTCCGAGGCAGACTTGGGCAGATAGAAGAATGCGAACACCGAGACTTTGTGACCATGGGCATTGCGAGGTTGCATAAGTAGAGGAAACTTACAGATTACGGTGGCAGCGCCTTCGATCATAAACAAGTATCTCCATGCAGGGAGCTTCGAATCTTTGATGTCTGGTCTTTCTGATCAACTACGGGTATCACGGTTCGCAGTTGTGTAGTACTCACGGAAGACGCCAAACGCAAGAAGACCTGAGAAGGCGTTCGCGATATTCGACGCGGCATAGAAGATAGCTAAACGACGAGCGAGCTCTCCTCGGCGATAGAACGTCGTGAGGTAGTAGATGACCAGGGGGAAGAAACCTGACTCCGCCATTCCTGGGCAATGCATGAGATGGCGCCGCGACCAAGATCGCAACCAAACTGACCTAGAAACCACCTCACAGCCATCATCCCACCGAAGTTCGTCACCGCCGCGCTCAACAGTGTCATAGCTCCAAAGATGAACATGAGAATGGGCAGGACGCGGCTTGGCCCATATTGCTTGCCGATGAACGCGACCGGGGCGGAGAATATGACGTAGGGCACGAAGAAGACGGAGAGGATGGTGTTGTACTGGCCGTCCTTGAAGTGGAGGTCGGCCTCCATCCCGTTCGTCTTCGCGTTGCCGAGGTTGCCCTTGTCGAGCGCGTTCGCGAGGTACATGAGAGCGAGGATGGGCAGGATGCGGACGTCAAATTTGAGCACAAGTCGCTGCTCGTGCTCGAACGTCGGCAGGTGGTCCTGCTCGGGCTGTGCCTCGACTTCCCTGACGGAGGGCTTGAAATAGGAGCTGCGGGATGGCGACGTCTTGAGGTCGCTTGAGCTCATGGTGGCTGTCGTATGCTGGGTGGGGTCAACGGCGAGGAAGATAGGAAAGAAAGCTGCCTTCCGCGAGAGTAAAAGTCCAGAGCAGCAGTGACGTCCGAGCGGAGAGGCGTACTCGGGAGCGCCGCGAAATGTCCACAGGTTTGTTATACATATGGCTTCCCGCGCGAATGCGAGTTCTGCGCTAGACGTGGAGCGAGGATACGCGCCTACATCCGGCACATGGTACAGGTCTGATAGGCTGAACCAGTGCTAGTGGATGAAGTCCGACATCTACGGCATAGCGAAGTCAGAGATCCTGGCCATGGGAACAACCGGCTACGCCTTACCTTCCGCGTGGAAAGATACGGTACCGGGCGCCGTACCTGCCAAGGAGCTATGAAGCGGCGGGGAAGGAGTTGAGGACACGAGGGGATATGTCGCCGGTGGGGAGCCTCCCGGCGGACCGCCTCTGAGTGCATTTCTTGGGTACAGCTGGACAACAACGTTCCATACGATCTGGAATCTTGATTGTAAAGACGTTTTTGACGCTTGCTGGTCAGATGACGTGATTGCAGTCCGAATCTCGAAACCCCCAGGTGATCAGCCAATCGTCCACAGTTTATACACGTCCGGCATTTACTTGAGGAGGTGTCTTGAAACAAGCCATGAGCCGTCAGCCCGAATGTCCGTGTCAATAGTGAACAGCGAGATCCAATGCCGTCCTTGATAGTCAAAGATAAGCACAGCGATGTTAGCGCTCCAGAAAATTGGCAAAGATACGAGATGATAGGAGGTAGAGCGAGTCAATGGTTGGTGAGAAAAACGAGAGGCAATATCGAACTTCCTCGGCAGGTGATTCGAGTTGTTGACTTATCTCCCGAGGTTAGCCAGCTTATCGGACTCACCACGTGATTGGACGGGGTTTTGCAGACGGTGTCTTCGGACTTGCAGAGGAATGGAGGCATGGGCATGAAACTGACTCAAATGTTTCTCCGAGGGGTAAGAGACAAAATTCGAAGTTCAGCTCCTCGCGCGGCAGTGCTACAAACATCAACTGAACCTGGCGAAGGCGCATCTTCCGATGCTTACCGGCCCTACTACTCTCATCGATCTGGAGAGGAAGATCGTCAGATACTGGCGGTCAGAACCAAAACACGTCCTCACCCAAGGAAGTTTGGCCCTGAGACCGTAAGGTCGAAGGCCGCGCCTGCTTCAGACAAGTCGAAGTGAGCATTCCGACCGCCACCTGTCGTTAGCACGGCCATGAACCGACTAGCGAGCGCCAGTGCTGGATCTGAGGCGCCGTGGCCGAACGATAACCTTTGCGTGACACGCGGACTCCGATGAAGGGGTGACGGCATGGAGTGGACGAGTTTCGACAAGTAGAGCCTAGTATACAACAGAATGGTGGCACAGACATATGCTATGGATACAGTGTTCATGATGGGAGTCCATTCCAGTAGTATAGCACAGCACCCTATGGGCGTCCAGGTTAACAATCACGAACCAGACGTAAGTCAGCAGTGGAGACGATACTTGCCGTGCTGTTATCTTTTTTCACAATCTTCCGATTCACTAGTGCAATGAGACACTTGTTCACCCGGGCCTGGTTCAAGTCTGGCGGCTTGACGAACGCTACAACTGCAGAGATAGCGGTTCAGGTTGCTGAGAAGCAGCGAAGGAGAGCGGCACGTACTGTTGAATGATTCCCCTGGATTGTCGAGAAACTTCTCAATCACTTGCTCGATATATCTCCTCAAATTCGGGTCGTCGCCTCTGAACTCGAGCGGTAACGCCGCGAGGATCCGCTCGATCTCCAGGCCGCGCTCGCGCTTCTCCTTCGCGGTCATTTTCGGCTTCGTGCCTTTCTTCTTCACGACTCCTGGCTTGGCAGCACTCTTGTTGGTACCACCAGTCCCAGCTGTTATGTTTGCTTCTGTGGGACACTCCGAAGGCGACATGGCAGATCGCTCGGTGGTCATTGTTCGTTCTGGTGGTGTTGGAGGACGTCGGGCCGCCGCCTCTGCAGCTCGGATGGCTTCCAGGGCAGCCTGCGCATCTTCCTCTGATGGACATTGCCGTCACTAGAACTTCTATAGCGCATATACAGAATGAGGATACCTGCTCGCCGTGCAGCTAATACAAAGGACGCGTCTATCGGTGCCTACGAAGCCACGCCCCTTAAGTCAACGAGAAGGTTCGATACTGATCCAAGCGCACCTGCGGCCAGTCGATTGTCAACGCGTTCATGTTCATGACATATAGCCAGCTCGCAAAGCTTTCATTAAACGTCTCCAGTGCGTTATCCAGGTTCTTGAGCCCCTCTACGTTGGTTTGGAGCGCTTCCGCCTCGTCGATGAGTTCAGCAAGCGCGGGTTCGAGGAAGCCGAGGCCATGTGGCGCGTCCGGGTAGGCTTCAGAGCGCGAGAGACGGAAGAGTGAGCCTTGAGAGAGGCGACGAAGAGGCGTGTGTGGGGGGTTTGGAGGCATGACGAACGTCGTTGATGATCGCGAGGACAGACGCGAAATAGACGCCTATCAGACGCGTCGGTGGCAGACGTTTGTGGCTGTAGAGCGCGTCTTGTCCTCCATCCACATCCTGTTTCTAGCTTTGCTCCTTTGAATTCCTCTCTGCAAGTGCTTGAAAAATGAACGAGCTCAACGACCCCTCGAAGGTGAGCTTTCTGTACTGGTCGCGTCGAGGACATTCGAGTCTGACTGTTACCTAGACTTGCATATATATTCCTCCTGGGCGACCAGGTACGCACATGTCATGAGTCAGATCGCTTCATCTCCGAATAAACTTGCAAAAAGAGCCAGAGAACCGAGAAGCATCAGCGCTGGCAGATGATGCCGGGGAGGATGAAGGATATGACCTGCAGATACGAGCCTACAAGGCTGCGTGGACGAGATGTTTGGACCGCGTCCGGGCGAGTACATCAATCACCTGCTTTCCTCAAACATTCTGACAACGCTACTTTCTTAGAATATACTCAAGGCGCTGCATGTTCCAATTGTCAATGACATCACTGAGCAGGTCAGAAACGCGTACGCTGATGTCCTCCCCGGTTTGCCTTGCCCTGAATTGCCTGTGGTGGCATTAGCAGGTACGTCCATACTCGACTATCATATGCCACTGCGACATGACGCTCAATGTCCCTGAAGGCGCAAATTCTGCCTTGCTCTCAGAAGTGATGGACGCGCTGAACGAGGACGTAGACGAAGATGTCATTTATACCTCACAAGTCCACTTGTATCCGGCCGAATGTTCTAGTGTGATGAACATGATGAAGGTGGTTGTCACGGGCTTCGTTGATCGTAGAGGTAGGTTCTCTTTAATTTCAGCTTACAGTATCTTAAGCCGTACCAATAGACAGCGGAAAGCGCAAGCCGACATCTCTCGCGAGCTTTGACATCAATTTACTACGCACATGGTATGACGCACAAGACGCTAAACCCCGTCTAACCGTGTTTCTACACGAATTCGAAAAGTTCGACACTAGTGTCGTCCAAGATGTATTTTACATCTGCAGGCAGGTTGCTCCCTAGTCGTGGGCCAGAGCCGACTCATGACCCCAACCCCTCAGTATGCATATACCTCATCTGCCATTAGTGTTCGTGTTGGTAATGAGCTCGCCGCCCTCGCCTTCGTTCCTGCAATCCGCCTATCCACGCTCGACCCTCGCGCTGCTTCGAGTACATCATGTCGCTTCACCCGCAGGCCTCATGATGGTCAAAGAGGTCCTCACAAAGGTGCGCTCGTCATACAACTCTGCGTATCGAGCACAGCTAAATATCGAGCGTCCTGACCAGACATTCTTCGACCCTGATTTCGAGCCAGACATCATGCTCGGCCCCGGCGCGCTCGAGCACATCATTGACTTCGCGTCCAGGCACACCGCGTCCCCCGACGCACTCGTTACCATGCTCCAGCTCGCGCACCTCAAGCATTTCTCTTCCAATCCGCTCAGTACGCTTGTGCACGACGAGCTCCTCGGCACGACCCTGCACCGCGCCGGACGCACACTGACGTCTTCGGCTGGGCTCGCGCTCCTTGTCGATGCGCTGCATGCGCGTTTGCTCGCTGCGTCAGAGTCACGACCGCAGTCGCAGAGGAACGGAGATGCACGGCCGCAGACTGCGGATGAGTTGTTGGCTGCTGTGTCCGGCGCACGGACGGTGTTCCTCACGCAGGCGAGGCGTCTGCGTGTCGCGTTCGCTGTTGCGCGGATTGCGGAGTGCGTCGCGCTGGGCGAGGCACCGCAGGGGGTGCCCAGTGGGAAGAGCGCAGAGGGGCGTGGGATGAGGCTTGACAGCATGGAGATGCTGAGCTCGCTTCTGCGGGGACGCGGGAGCTCGCAAGTCCGATACGTGTGCATGGCTGTTAGGTGCGTTTGCCAGTCCGAACAGCCCTGTGCGTCTCGTTCAAGGATAGAACAGAAAACTGTCCGCGACCAAGTTGCGCGCGCTCCTTGAGGCGCTGCATTCGTTTTGGTATGACATGGAGAGCGCGACAGTCCGGAGAGACGAAGAGGACGCGCGCATATGGATCGTCGAGACGCTGAACCAGCTTCCCGCCGAATCCGAGGACCCGCGGGAGGACGATCTCCCGGTACCGCAAGACGCTCAAACGAAGCGGCTTGCGGGTAGCGTCGGCGATTGGCTGCAGGAATACATCGAGTAAGTCCTCAACATGCGTTTCATGATGTCCATGGCTCTAAACCTATATCGCGACCATTCTGAAAGACAACGACTCGTCCGACTCGAAGACCGCGCGCTCTGGGATATCTGGTACACGGGCGCGACGCCCTTCCCCTCCGAGCTCATTAACCCTGCCCCGCGCCCAACTGTCGTCCATGCGCTCCTGCATCCACATGACTTCATTCGCTCGTACGAGGAACTCACGCGCGCAAGCGGCGATGGGGAGCACGTGTTCGGTGCACCAGAGGAACAGAACGAGCCTGCGCTCTGGGAGCTACCCGATACGAGCATCGCGTTCAGACGGTACGTCGAGGCGGGGCGGATGGTGAACGTGTTTGATTGGTTCGAATCGTTCGCCGTCGTCCTCGAGAGCCAGTACAAGCACCTCAAGCGGGGGAAAGATATGCAGGAGGACGAGAATATGGATGCTGGGGTGGACGAGGACGCGGATGTAGACATGGACGAAGAGGAAGAGGAGCAATGGAAGGTTGAGGTGCAGGCGCGCTTCATGCGCGCGCTACATGAGCTCGACTATATGGGCTTCGTGAGGCACACGGGCAGGAAGCCTGATCATGTCATCCGGACCATCTACGACGTTCCGGACTGATGTTTTAGAAGGGTATAGCTGCTGATAGTTCACGTGCGGTGAGTACCGAAGCCTGGTATGAACTCCGTTGTTGTTCATGGCCTCGGTCTCACTGAGATTTTTGCAGCTCTTGTTGCAGCACTTCGCACTAACCAAACCAGATCATTATCTTCAGCTTGTTTCTTGTTGAGTCGGCCAGCTCAACGCATGCGCGTGCTTCTCTCAAGTAGTACAGAGCAATCAGTGTGAACGCACCATGCTATGTAGGTGAAAAACCATCAAGGCAGAATCGTTCAGAAACTTCGAGAAAACCTCATAGTTTCTGGTTCCATGAGCCCCTCGAACTTAACCTGCAGAATCTGTGGTTGACTTCAGTACCGGGGGCGAGCTCTTCTGCTCAGTATAAACAAGCGCGCCGTAGATTGGAGCGGATCGGGAACACGGTCCGCACCGGATGGTCTCGGGAAGATTACGTCTAAACTGAGTTTGCAAACGACTTCTGGGTTGCTTTGTCCGCAGCTAGCCTCGGAGCAGCTTTTGGGCCATTCATCATCTCACATTAACTCGATCTCAACAGGGCGACTAAGGCCCAACTGATTTAGCGACTGGGACTCATAAATCACAATCCAAAAGACTGAGGGGTTTACGGACGATCACTGTTAGGCCCGAACGCTGAGTCGTTTGGGCTGGGGTATATCTCATCAGTTGCAGATACTATCCACATCGTTCTGCGTCAAGAAAGGTAACGAAGCTTTGATGTATCATGGACGCAACTTAAGCTCTGGCTGCCTGGAGTAGCGCTAAACATCCCACCTGTCTTACAGATTAGTTGATCCCTCCAGAGCAAGTGTGTCATCAACTCTCACCAACCATGGATATCGAAGCGTTAGTACTGTCGATGTTTCTAGCTGCACAGTCTAATGAGCTTTGTGGATGTCATCATTCAGTTTCCGCAAGGCCGGCTACCAGGCCATTGACAGGATCTGTGACTACTATGCATCCATGCACGAACGCCCCGTGGTATCTCAGGTTAAACCAGGGTACCTCATCGAGACACTCCCAGGTCAGTCACAAAGAAGTGCAGTACTAACATTATCTAATGCTGTCACAGAGAACCCACCTGAGCACGGGGAGCAGTTCGACGCAATTGCCGACGATTTTCAGAAACTAATCCTGCCAGGTCAGTAGGCATATTTGTTCTCTTCTTGCTATTGGTTCTGACCAGTACATCGCAGGAATAACACACTGGCAGCATCCGAACTTCTTCGCCTACTTCCCGACGGCGAATACGTTTGAAGGCCTACTCGGTGATCTTTACTCTTCTAGCGTCGCGAATCCTACATTCAGTGTAAGCTAATATCTCCCTTTGTTTGAGGAATGAGAATATTAACGAACAGCAGTGGCTTGCTAGCCCCGCGTGCACCGAGCTTGAGCAAGTGGTCATGGATTGGGCTGCGAAGCTCTTCGGCTTGGGAGACCAATTTTTGTGCAAGTCGAAGGTTGGCGGTGGTGTTATCCAGGTAAGCCTTCCAAAACTGATTCACCTAGCTCTCCCATATATCTGACTTATCTTGCTGACCTCAATAGACGACCGCGTCTGAGGGTGCTATTGCTGTCTGCGTCGCTGCACGCACCCGGTATCAGAAACTTCATCCGGACGCTAAACTCGAGGATCTCGTTATCTACACTAGCACACAGACCCACTCGCTGGGTACGAAGGCAGGGCTCGTCCTCGGGCTAGAGGTGCGTGCGTTAGAGGTCAAGGCGGAGGATGAATACGCCCTCCGCGGCAGCACTTTGAAGGAAGCCCTGGAAGCCGACTTGGCACGCGGGAAACGGCCGTTCGTTGTCAGTAAGTTATGTTCATCGAATAACGCGTGAAGAACATTACTCATCATCCAACCGTAGTTGCTACTGTGGGTACCACTAGCTCAGGCGCGGTCGATGAACTAGACGAGATCGGGGAAGTTCGTAAGTGCGCATCGATGACGTTAGGTTGGATGCCGGCTGAGACTCTATATACACAGTGAAGGACTATCCGTCGATATGGTACCACGTCGATGCCGCGTGGGCGGGTGTCGCCTTCGCTTGCCCTGAGTTTCGTTCTGCGGGCAAACTACACGCCGTCAACAAATACGTCCATTCATTCTGCACGAATTTTCATAAGGCCAGTGGCTCACATTCCCCACGACGCACTTGGAACCCTGACTTCTTGCACAGTGGGGGCTTGTCAATTTCGACGCTTCAGCCCTCTGGGTGACTGACCGGAACTACCTGACCGATGCACTCGACGTCACTCCCGAGTTTCTGCGAACGAAGCAGCATGACGCTGGTACTTGGTACTATGCTCCGCATCACATGGAGGTCATTGACATTGTTCTTGCAACAGGCCTTGTCGTGGACTACCGCAATTGGCACCTTGGTCTCGGCCGCCGCTTCCGTTCTCTAAAGGTCTGGTTCGTTCTCCGCAGTTACGGCATAGAAGGGTTTCAGAGACACATCCGCAAGGTAAGCCTTGTTCGTTTGCCCCGTCCCTCAAGCCTAATAGTTTCTTCAACACGTCGCGTAGGGAATCGAACAGAACGCGTACTTTGCCTCCCTCGTCTGCGCCTCGTCCGAATTTGAGCTCATGACGAAGCCTTACCTCGGACTCTCTGTATTCCGCCTTAAGGCCCCTGAGTCTGTCACCGCTCAGGGTCTAGCGGCCACGAACGACCTCAATCGTGCGCTGTACTCGCGATTGATGGAGGACAGTGATAAGCTGTACATCACGCAGACATTGCTTAACGGGGTGATCTGCTTGCGATTTGCTATTGGGGCACAGAGGACCGAGATAGAACATATTGATCGAGCGTGGAAAGTCATCAAAACGAGCGCACAGGCGATTGTGCAGGCTCTCTAGCGTAAAAGAGTCAAAGATAGACGAGGAATACTCAGGGCTTGTGGATATGTACTTTAAATCGCTCCAGTTCAAACATGCTAAAGGTTTCCTGACCTTGCCACAAAGGAGTAACGGAGGACCCCAGGCGCGGTGCATGTCGCTGTTGCCAATCTGACTTGACTTGGCAAGGTCGAAGAGCTCGTTTTTACAGTACTGCTTTGCAAAAAAGATTGCAGACCGAAGCGCGCGATTTTTGCTTGTCCCTGTTTTGTCCCCCGTCGGGTACGGTGAGAATTCCTGTTTCGGACACCGGGGCGCTCACAAGGGCTCCGTTCGACAAGACCGTGCTTGAGTCTGAGCCCCGTGTTCTGCTGCCAAAATGCACAACCATGTTCTTTGCCTCCACAATACAACTTTCCGAGTACTTCCGGTAGGTTTGCAGCTGAATCATTGACCATGCTGCAAAGAGGCTTCCGGTATCGCAGGCGTTTCCCCGGGTGGCCAAACAGGACCAAACCCCGGATTTCGCGCGCTTCGGTCTGCAATCTTTTTTGCAAAGCACTGTAATGAGAGCAAAGTTGAGTTGAGTTGACTACGCTTCATCGTATCTTAGGTATAAATGTAAACACCTCGCTAACACATGTGCACTAAGAGCAGGACGTTAGCCAGGCTAGCACTCCGACACTGCGAGACAGGTTACGAGAAACCGATATTTCAGAGCGTCCGTCCGAGAAGATATGCAGTGAATCAGAGCGCTCCGGATTGATCCGCGATCCCCGCCTCCGCGATAATCGCCCTGAACAGGTCTTCGGAAGATTGCTCATGTCGTCTTCCGACACCCTCAGGCCTGTGTGTGCTGCACTTTTATACAGTCACCGTGGGCATATCACGATGGTTCGACCCTACAGTATGCTAAAATAAAGGAAATAATTGTTTAAATGAGATTCACTTGCAGTCACCTGAGATATGGGAGAACCGTACGGACTGATTTCTGGCTGGTCAAGGATCGGTCAATCACAGATGAACTGTTCAGAATGTTTCGTCAGAGACCTGGTGTATATCCATGCAGAAATCATTCAGAGTGCGGAGGGTATAGTGAATGGTTGATTCGTAGGTGATCTCCGATTAAATATCTCGCATGGTTGAAAGATCTGTGATAGGATGGTATTTATCTAGTAAGCCAAAATCCGATAGCATTGAGCTCCCATTGTATTGAAACCTTTGAACCATGTGAAAGATTAAATCGGAGTTCATTTGCGAATCAACCATCACTATACCCTCCGCATTCTGAATGATTTCCGCATGAATATACACCAGGTCTGTAATAAAACATTCTGAACAGTTCATCCGTGATTCACTGAGCTTCAAACAAGCAGTCACTAGTCCGCATATTTCTACCAGATCTCAAGTTACTTCAGGCGGAGTTCATTTAGACAATGATTCACATGGTTTTAGCGTATCGAAGGGTCAAACCATCGTGATATGCCCACGGTGACTCCGAGGTACCATTGACCCAGCGCTGATACTCATAGGCCTATGTATCACTAACTCAACATATTGCCGTATTCACGGCATTGCTTCATGTTTCAGGAATCATCTTTGATGATCGACGTCTGTTCATTCCGTGGCACTGGTCTCTCGAACTGCAACTGCAGCCCAATCACGGAACTGGCGCCTCCCTCATTCCGCAGGGGAATGGCTACGTGCCAGGAACTGCACACCGTTCCATACGGCGAGCCACCAAATGGGCTTACTCTAGGTCGATCGAATGCTTCTAATCGGCCATTACACTGTGATAGCCCCTCGGAAACATCTTTCCGCGTGTGTGTGTAAAGACGTCCATCCATTCGTCAGAACGGACACACGTACGCTGCACAGGGAGCACCGATAGCACGGTTCAAAGGCCTGAGACTCTCCAAATTGCTGACTATCCCGTATTGTCCAGCTTTACCAACATGTGTTTCAGGTACTAGGAACCGAGATAGCCAATCACCGGTCGTCTCCGAAGGAAGGTGAGCTTGTAGTGTGCGTTAGAATCTAATGGATGTTTTCGTCAGGTATTTGTCCTATCAGAACGTGGAGCGCTAGGGCGATTTCCAGGGGTCATAGTGCTGGTGAGTAGAACAGGAGGATTGCGAGAACGTGTTCACGGCTGAAACCAGAATCGAAGTTGGCGTCTAGCAGTTGCTGCCCTGGTTTGCGTCCAAGCTTGCATTTCATGCCAGGTGGTGTCGTCCTGGGCGGCTTTTGATACCCATATTGGTGATATGGGTGTACGATTGCAAATAACAGACTGGTAACAGTAACAGGTGAAAGGTGCTAGAGAAGAATGAGTCGATTGATGTAGCGTTCTCACCTTGCCGGCGACACACAAGGTAGCCCTCTTCATCTCTTCCGGAGATTTGCTAACGCAAGCGGGCGTACAAACCAATCTTGCGATCGACGTCGTCACGCAAAACCAGGCTCGCTACAAACCAACTCAGTCCGTAGCGCCTCGACGGAGACCACATGACCGGGCGATCAATGCACTTAACTCGGAGTCGACTTCTCCCACCACAAGCTTACGGCGGCCTGAAGTATTTACGTACCTGGCAGGAAGCTTCAATTCTAATGCGAGAGGCGGCATTCGATGTCGCCTGCGTATACTTATATTAGAGCAGATCATGTCCGCTCGCTGCCCGTCGACGTTCTGTCCCGGGCACCACGACGCCCGAGCATCCCCTCCTCGACTCCCACCTTTCTCCTCCGAGCATCCCCTCAGCTCACGATGACTCTCGATGACCAGACGCTCCCCTCGCGCCCGGGCTCGATCCGCGAAGAAGACGTGAAGCTCGAAGAGGGCCATGCCGTGCGGGAGTCCGCACTCTCGGAAGGCACCTTCCACCAGTCGCAGGTGGTGGGCAAGGCCATCCGCAAGCACTTCTTCTGCCCACCTGACGCGACGCTCGCCGATGCTGTCAATCGTGACGCCGATAACGTCGAGTTCACAGATGCTGAGGAGGTATGATCGCTACGGGCAGCCTTTTGCAATTGGCCGCTCGGTCGTCCCCCACTCACTTGCTTCCGGTTTGGTACAGAAAGCCGTGAGGCGCAAAATTGATCGGAGGGTGCTCACTCTCGTTGTAAGCAGGTCAGTTATGAATGTCGTTTCTTATCTGTGACAGCGCTGCACTTACCGGTCGCGGTGATCTTGACAGTTACATCCGTGCGTATTTTGCATTGGTGTAATTGCGGGGCGCTTAGGACGTGGCTCATGACTCGAGAATATGACGCGATCCGCAGTCAACCAATTCGGTACGTGCTTCGCAGATAAGTACATCCCTGAGATGATATTGACTACCTGCAATCTGGCTTGCCGCAGATCGTACAAACATGTCCGTTGCGAGCCATACGCCTCCTAACGACATCGTATCCTGACGTTCGTTGAATCTCCAGTGGGAATGCACATGTTCTCAAAGCATTCAACGACAACTTCGGCATCACTAACAACAATCAATGGACATTGGCGCTGAGTATCTTCTACGTCGGATACTGTTCGGATGACACGCCTTGCAGCGACGCATTCAGTGCTAACATGCCTTCCATAGGTCTTCTTGAGATGCCGGCAAATGGTCCGTGGCCTTGCCATTGTTGAAACTCGCTGTACTATACTATTATGTTGTCCTTGTTATCTAGTCCTCCAAAGGTACATAGGTGCGAATCGATTGTGCGTATGCGTCCCTTCGTGCATCTGTCGATGAGACCAAGAAGCTGACACAGGCACACCCAGCCTCTTCCTGTCCTTGACGTGGTGGGGCCTTGCCTCCGTTTCGTTCGTCTACGCGAAAGGTTATGGGGGTCTACTTGCGCTGCGGTGCGCCGTTTTCTCTTTCAACGTAGCCACTATGCGCTGAGCCTTGCGGCCTCTATAGGGTGTTGTTGGGCATCGGCGAAGCGGGCTATTACGCAGGAATGATCTACTACCTGTCGTTCTGGTACAAGAGGTAGGCGATGCCATTTACCTTGTCGCGTCATCCTTTCTGACACTTCCCTTCTGACATTGCCGTCGCTGTTAGATCGGAGCTAGCCCTGCGAATCAGGTACGTCGGGCTCTTTGGCCGCGTTCATCGGGCAACCACCGGGAAAAGCTAACGCGGGGGTGGAATAGTCTATGCATGACCGGAACCCTACCTGGAGCCATTGGTGTGCGTTGTATAGTACTCATCGCGGTCCCGGTGGCTCACCGCCAATGTGGATGGTAGGGTCTGCTCGCTTTCGGGATTGTGCGAATCTAGACGAAGGTGTTGGTTGGGTACGTCTACATAAGCGTTCATCTGCTTCGCTCTCGGAGCTCATTTATCACGTCTACCGCAGATGGCAACTTCTCTTCCTCGTAAGCCACAATAGACTACAAGTCGTCTCCACTTCGTACTCACCATGGCATGACGGGCAGGTCGAGGCTATTCCCACTATATTCATGGCGATTGTCACCTTGCTATTCCTGCCCTCCTTCCCATTCTCATCATCGTTCTTGACGCCCCGGGAGAAAGCCATCGCCCAAGCGCGCCTCAACCGTGACCACCGCCCCAAATCGCATGGTGGCATGACGGGCTGGGAAGGGTTCAAGGCGGTAGTAAACGACATCCACGCATGGTTGCTCATGTTCATGTATGCCAGCTGTGAGTAGCCTATACCATCAGAACAGAATCGCTAAGCACCCGGTGGATTCCATAGTCAACGTCGGCGCCACCTCGATCGTGTACTTTTTGCCCACGGTACGTCTCTCTTCGTCGCTGCGTGCGCCGTGCCATCTCCTGCATCGGCTCACGGGCGCATCCCAGCTCATCAACGAACTTGGGTTCTCCCCGCTCGCCTCGCAAGGCCTCACCGTCGCCCCCTACGTGGTAGGCTGGCTCATGGTCGTCTTTCAGGCCTGGCACTCGGACAAGACGCGCGACCGTGGCTACCACATCATGCTCTCCACCGCCGTGTCGTGCATAGGCTACATCGTCCTCGCCGTGCTCGCGACGAGGGGCAGCGGCTCGAACATGATCGGGGGACGCTACTTCGCGCTGTTCCTCGTCGTGGGCGGGAACTACAGTCTATTCCCCTTGGTAATGTGAGCGCCGCTGCTTTCCGTTTCAAGCACGACCAGGGGGGCTGGTGACTGACCGATCACGGCATGCGGACAGGAGCTGGGCTGCAAACGTGTTCTCACCGACGTCGAAACGGGGCGTCGGAACGGCGTTTATCGTCTCGATCTCGAATTGTGTTTCCATGTGGGTCTCGGGCTATTGAGTCTCTAGCTCGGTGGCGCGCTTTGATGACACTTATCCTGGCATGTGGCAGTGCGTCCCCACAGGTCTACTTCGACGCAAACGACAACTACCAGAAAGGGCACGCCATCTCCGCTGCGTTAGTAGTCTCCTCGCCCCCTTGCCAAGTCCGATGATCTTGTTGCATCGGCGCCCGAGACTGACTACATGACCACTTGCGCTTTTGGCTCTTGCATAGATGTCTGTTCCTGACGTTCCTCCCGTCATTCGTGCTTCGAATGCGCCTTGCACGAATGAACAAGAAGAACGCTGCAAAGCGGCTGGCGATGGCCGCGGAAGGAGCGAGCGTGATGCAGATTGCCGGCCTGGAGAGGAACGAGGAGATATACGACAACGACGCACGCTACGTCTTCATGATGTGAAGTGCCCCTGCATATGCATGTACTACTTGAAGTATGGATGATGTACCATTACATGACATGCGAGGCTGTAGTCTTATGCGAGGTGTACCTGTTGTATCGATCTGTTTCCGCCTCGGTTCTAGCGATATATGAAGCTGTGCAAAACCGATTACCGTGTCTCACTCACCTTGCGGTGGATATGAGCAGGTAGAAGGCGAGCCATGTGGACGTATGCAGTGGTGCTCTGCTCGGGTAGGGCAATCGGAAGCAAGGTAAAGCCACTGGAGCATGGGGTTTTTCCCATTAGCCCGCTAAGCAAGTTCGTCCTAGTGTTTCAGCGGCCCGGGACCATTGCGTGCATGTAGTCATCGTACTGGTATCGCGGTAGGCTTGGAACCGATAGAACTCGATCGCATCTCAATAATGTTCCTTGGAAGCATAGCCACGTCAAGTCTGTAAGACCACTTATGTTCGGCTACCCTATGCAATCCGGATACATACAACATCGCACTGATATGAGTACGGCCCAAAGTTATACAACGAGCGAAGAATACATACGTAGATTTCCTCGATTCATCATATACGAGTCGTCATCGTCACCACCAAACTTGCTCGTCGGGTCGTCGGTAGAGACTACAACGAGGTCCTCCTGAATTGCCAGTGATATGAGCTTTATACGAATCATCACATTTGTTCAATTCTTTTGAACGTAGTCCTTGATATTTTCTCGCAATGTGATTGGTTGGGACATCATAGCAAGACTACAGAATGACCCTAAACAAGATGCTTTGTCTGAGGGCATAGATGTCAACGAGGATCGCTGCACGAGCGTTAGTAGGATAGTCGTGTACACCTTTAGAATGGGACACACCCGTCGGCACGCTGTCCACCAACAGGCGATCCACCATGGTTAGGACTTCTTTCCGAACGGACTTCGCTCAGATATCCACCGCAATCGTGGAGAACCGACAAGCCCCGCCATAGTAAGCGTAATCGTCCCGGCACCAATGAGCACCCCCGAGAAGATGATAAGATTGGTGAAGTGGCTTTCATCAGTCACCTTCAGTAGCGCGCCGCCGGTCGGCGTGCCTACTAGGGTGGCCACAGCGACCACCATGTACACGGAGCCTGACCGACATATAGTAAGGCTTTTGGTAGCACAACAGACACTGACGCTCACCCAACCGTGCCCCGTATACTTCGCGTGGAGTTATAGAGGCGATGTATGTTGGCAGCAGCGATACGAACGCACCTGTTTGCGAGTGGGTAAGGGGGACGAAATAATGCAGGACAATCCATCATACCAGAGAAGAGTCCGTATAACGCCGAGAATGCAATGATAGACGCAGCATTGCGTGACGGAAGCCACAAACCCAACACCAGAATCGTGCAGATCGATGCTGCAGGGACAAAGACGTGGAGACTGTCTAGAGCGATCAGCACATATCTCTCCGCTTGAGCGACATCGAAATCGACCTACGTTCCATAGCGGTCCGCTATGAATCCCGGAAGAACCCGAGAGGGAACAGTCATGGCATTCATGATGGCTAGCAAATAGTTCGCGATGCCAGGTCGGACACCTCGAAAGTTGCCGTAAATTTGGATGTAGAAGTACGGGATGAAGAACGAGTAGAATAGACTTTGGTGTTCCCCCATCAGATATACAGTGTGACTGCTCTGATGTCAATCAGACACTCACAGGAAACCGGCGATCGTCGCCAATGCATATCGCGGATCCTTCCATCCTCCAAGGTCGACAGCGGTCCGCAAGGATATACGGCCCGACAACGGCAGCCGTGTACGGATTGTAAGGCAAGAGACGGTGAGGCATCCCAAGATGATGAACGCAATAATCCGGACAGCCCACCCGAAGCCAACAGCCGGGATCAATTTTTCGAGGATTACTGGGAAGATGACACCGCCGCTCGCGCTGCCTCCTGTTGTGAGGCCAATAGCCAGTGCACGTCTGCGTCGGAACCAGTGTCCGAGAACCGCGATGGCAGGGTTGAACCTGTACCGAGAAACCCTTCTAGTTGGAGCTGACACGGTCCAGGGCGAAACAAACCTACAACATTGCCAGACCGATACCAAACAGGACACCTTGAGAAAGGATGACCTGATAAGCCTGATCTTTTTGTGCCAGGGACACCATCATCAACGAAAACACCGAAATGAGAGTGCCTGCTGGTATGAGTACCTGAGAACCCAATGAGATCAAGATTTCAATTGGTATGAGGGAGCGGGCACGGACCGAGGTTCCATAGGCATCGAAAATTCTCCCTGTAATCGTTCCAAGAAAGTACAGGAAGAATATCTGAAGCGACCCGATGAGGGATATGATTGAAGACGAGGATGACGGTAACAGCGTCGTCTCATAGTAGTTTTGGAAGGTCCCCTGCATGTCGGAAAAGCGGTAAGTCTATCAGGTCATACCAACACAGCATGAGATAGGGAATCGACAAGGGCACTGACATATGTATTGATCATCCCTGCGGACGCGAACAAGGCGAGCGAAGATCCCAATACTACGGTCCATGCCTCCCTCCCCCCATCAGGAACGTACTCAAGCTCCGGCTCCGCAGAGGGTTCAGGCAATGGATCTTCAGCTACGGCTCGTCCCACAACCGTGAGCTGCTCCTCGGCCTTCTCCAGATCTCGCTTATCTACGACCGTTACGTGATTCATACCGACCAGCTCAAGAGTGACAGTTTTTGTCGCGGATCCTGGGGTCGGGGAACGGGAACAGGTCCGCGTCACTTCAATGGAGGCGGAAAAGTCACAGTCCGGTTGATGAGGAGCGTTTATATCACGAATGCACGTTGGGGATCCCGCTTGCGCGGCCCACAACCCGCATCTCTCTATTACTCACCAGGCGAATGGACCGGATGTGACTCACCGGAAACGTCTTTACCCTGCCGCGCCTCTCAATGCTGACTCATTTCGGGCGCTCGTAAGACAACTGCATTTTTTGACATGATGGCGACATACCCATTACCGACAACGAGGCCTGTCCAACTGAACTTCTGCAGCGTAGCAGTTCACCTACTAGGTGTCCTTAGATTCGATCGAAAGCGCGACTGTCGGGCTATCAGGTAGGACGAGACCAGCGGATTACTTCTTTGCTGCTGTTTATCCAGGTTCAGGAGACGCGCAACGTCATATGGACGTTCTCAGTGCGAATGCTGGGGAGATCAAGACCCAGAAAGCGTTGAAATCGCTCACGATGAAGAAGGATGTCTGGCGTCCTTCATCAGCCATTCAAAAGAAATTTCTCAAGCGACGATTACAGCCACGGGCGTCGCACCCAGCTGGGTGCGTGATCAAGGCGAGGAAAGAAGCTGTGCCATGATCCTAGCCGATAGGCGCCCCAACGCAAGCGTGCGTCGTGCTATCTCCATTCAGCCAATCCTAGCCACTCATGGCATGCAAGCAGCTCCTGCTATTCGCAAGTCAGCTCAGAAGGTGACACAGAACGCATCACACGTTAACACCACTTACGTCCGAAATCTGCAGCACCTCTTGGATATCCAACCTCACGCCGCGCGAGCACTTCTTCGCAGCCTTCCTGAGCGAGGCGGTATCCCGCTTTGACAGTGACTTTCCGCGTCCGTTCATGCCGGTCGCCTTATAGCGCTTGACGAGTACCTCGAGCACGCCTTGCGTCACGGTTGCCGCGGTGAGAAGCGATATCGGGAAGCGAAGCAGGTCCTGCTCTGTGCCCACCGCAAACGCGTCGTCAGTCCTCCGACGTTCTATGCGGGGCTGAAGAAGCCCGCAGACGAGAGAGACACGGCAAAACGGAAAGCGCACGCACGCTGCAAGGCGTCGCACAAGACGTCCCACGCCTTGTCCTGCACGCCATCCCAGCCCCCGTCGAATCCGACTAGACTACGAAGCGTCGGGAGCGCCTCCCACAGCTCTGCCATGAACGCGCCAGGGGTCACGCTTCCGACGCGGAACGCGAGCGCCTCGAGGACGTCGCGTTGCGCGTTTTCAAGGTTCGCGAACTCCATCCGGTGGGGTGCGAGGTCGAGGAACTCCTGCGCATAGATTACGTCCAACGGAAACAACACGTCGCGGTGAAACTAGGGCGCGCAGGAGTCTCCGTCAACTGGAAAGGGGGCAGAGCTGCATTGAGACTCACCTTCACGCTCAGCGCCAGGCAGGCGACGGCAAGGTCCCATGTGACGGCTTCCAGCGCCTCATCGTCGTCTTCCTCTCCTTTATCAGGGGCGCCGACGACATGGAAGTAGCGCATGAAGATATGCGCTGCATGGAAGTGCGTCTCATCTGAGCTAGATAGGAGATCGTATAAGTCCCCCGGAGCGTACGACGTGTCGTGGTCCTCCTCAGGAGGCATGACCTGAACGCATACAATCAGCTCGATTTGCGTCTCGCATGGGCGATGTTTGTCCTTGCCTCGAGAAACCATTCCATCACTTCCCCCAGCATCCGTGAGTCGATGTTGAGCTCCGTAAGGGAGCGCGATATCAGAGCGCGATTGATGGGGCGGGGCGATTCGATGTCGGGTGTACGCAAGACGTTGTAGATCTCTTCTGTCTCAGTTTCGTATTCATCGCTGGCTGATACGGAGGGCTCGGCCCAGAACCGCTCCTCTTCATCCTCGATGCTCTTTACTGGGTGCTGCGCAGCAGGTATCAAGCCATCAGCAGCTCTCTGCTCCCACTCCCGCTCGAGCAACGCAACGATGCGCCGCTCAGCCGCTTCCTCCTGAGAAAGTGGGGCACGGGGGATCAGTTGGAAGGAAGGTGGCGTGATGATCGGTAAGTCCGCTAGGGTCGGAGAAAGAGCGCCTCTACATGACGATGGGTCATTTGAGGTAGGGGTAGTCGGTACTGTTGGCGCATATCCTCCCAAGGGCGATGCAGTAGAGCCAACAATGATAGGGAAATTCTCCGGGCAGAAAGCCTTCGCAAGTTCCGAATAGTCGGACACGGGTACAGGACTGCGCTCGGTGACCTGCGCAGAAGACTGAGCGCGCTGCGTAGGAGAACCATGTGGAAGCCAAGCACCCACTTCGTTCAGGACGACTTCTTCCTGCGCAGGAGTACTGGACAGCTTGGAACGCAGCGATTCTGCCCTGCGGAGACTGCCAGGACCCTTGGCATAGCGTAGCTTGAATGCTCCGGACAAACCTGCGATAGGTGGCTGGGTTGTGCGCTTCCTAGGATAGTCTTTTCCTGGTTGTCGGGACCGGTCACCGCACAGTTTCTGCTTCTTGTTTGTTGCCAGAGAGCCAGAGTTATCGTCTAGATCATTGTCGCCAGCGCGAGACCTGAATGGGCCTGGCTGCAGGCGCTTTTGGGGGACCGAGGACTGGGTATATGCGCCAGTTGTCGCCAGAGAATTACCGATATTGTTATCAAGAGTCGTGGAGCCACTCCCTGGCGGTCCGATTGGCTCCGTACAGGTTCGAGACCAAAAAGAAAAGAGAGTTGTGCGATCGGCAGCTGAGCGATCCAGAGTGTGAGAAGAAGACGATGACCCCGCACCAGCATAAGAGACCCCGGGCTCCTGTATAGCCGCAAGCAAAAGTCGATCAAGAGACTGCACGAAGGAAGAACCAGAGCATCCACGAGAAAACGTGCGATCTTGACTAGCAGCCTTGTCATCCGAGCAATCGCCCCAACATGCAGTCGTGGATCCAAACCGTTGACCTATGACCTCTGGAGGTGTCCCAGCTATAGGAGACGAGGACGGTGGTGCGGTCGCCGCAGCCTCGTCGAGCATGACCTCCTGGGAAGAGCTGCTCATATGCGAATAGTTCGGCAGAGTAAGTTCGGGATGAGGCGCTTGGATAACACCTGGTCCGTGTCACCAGCGGATAACCTCTTAAACGCCCGTCTCATGGTATCGGCTGCGGCCGCGTACTTCAAGTACTCGCGTGGGAAACACAACTGCTTGTACTCGGACACTCCCCGCCGAGCACACAAGGTGAAGCTTACACCATCTCCCTGGGCAGTACTTAGTCCGAATCGTCTTCATGACTCATACCAGGCTGACGAGTCCAGGGAACGCTTGTGCGGTCGCAGCTAGTTGCCCACTGGTTGCCGGCTATCTCTTTTCTGAGTTCTGTCACACACTAACCTTCCCACTCGGTCTAGGTGACCCGCGACACAATTCATAGCGCGACGCTCGTGCCTCCACGAACAGGTGGCTCGGTGCCGAACGATGCTGAACGTTGTGGTCCAGAGGGTCATTTGGCAAGATAAACTTCGATCGCCGATTGTCGACTGATGGTCGCATGAGGGCACCGCTTCTGCTCCGCGAACGTCGTGCGCTGCGGTGATAACAGGTTTCTGCAAGAGCAGTACGTACGCGCCGTTGATTACCTGAGGTACGCGAATGCTGCGACGCGTCACCGCCTGAGTTCTCTATATATTGGAACTGGAGGTCGTGTCGACGCGTCAATCCCTCTTCCGATTTACCGTTCCTCGGGTTCACAACACTATGCTTCCCAGGTTTGTTCCTTTCGCTGCATGGAGACTTGTCATCGACCGAGTTACTCTTCCAGCTGTGTAACGGAAGACAATCGCCTCGTCCCCCTGTATGGCGTCGCGCTGTCCCTATTGCACCTTGCTCTGCACGCTATACGTGTTCCCAAGCCTCGTGATGCGCCCAAGGGCGCGTCCCCGCTTTTAGCATCCGAAGAAAGCAGCACGCGGCATAATGCCCTTCAACGTCTCATACAACGAGCAGGAGGTCCGACCATACTTGTGCCGAAACTGACGCGTCTTCTTTGCTCCCTGATCCTCGTTGCCCTATCCCTCGTGACCGTCGTCCGCCAACACCATGTTTCGGGCGTAGACATTTCCTGGATCCACTGTGTCGAACCTGCAGTATACGTGCGTTGGTTAATGTGCGGTGCATGCAATTGTGGCTGAAGCTCTAATGACAGGTTTACTCCTTGATTCTCTCCGCGGCGTACGTCATGACGCGTAACTCCCGGTTGCTCTCGTTCCACTTGTCTTGGGTCCTGCTGTTCACCCTCGGAGTCTACGTGTTTCGCGACGTCGTTCCCCTGTTCGTAAAGTACCGGAGTCCCGCTGACAGCCCGGATGGCATAATTCTCTGGGTAAAATTATTAGTGCTCTTCGAAGCGGCAGTAGCAATTCCTCTTGTCGCGCCTCGTGTCTACGAACCGCACGATCCCGATGTAAGCACTATGAATAGATAACTTGGGACGTGGTCACTGATACAATCCTCACAGGAGCCTATGGAACACCCCAACAAGAACCAAACCGCATCTGTATTGTCCTCGATTCTCTTCAACTGGATAAATGAGACGATATCGAAGGCATCTCGCGTCTCCCATTTCCCCTTGGACGATCTGCCAGTGCTCGCCGACACGTATACTACTACGAACCTCATCAAGGAGAGCTTTCCGGTATGAATTCAGTTTATGGCTCGTCGGCAAACCGACTCATCCTTATTGGTGATGCAGCACGTCGACCCATTCCAACTCGGCAAGGATGAACACTTGTTCTGGGGGCTTCTACGAGTGTATCGTAAGTTCGCATTATGCGTCTACATCTGTTTCCCTTCGTTACAGTGCTAACACTGGACGTGCTCAGGTCGCAAGTACTTGATCTACTCAGCACTGGTCTTCATATCCGTAAGTGCCATGTACCGTCATCCTTCCGAATCACTGGTTGACAGTACGTAGTCGATACTGGCCCTGTCACGCCCGATTGCCGTGAAAGGCCTCCTTGCGTAAGTCACAAACCCCCTCCTTATCCCCAGGAGCGAGTCTGAAGAACACTACAGGTCGATCGAGGTGGGCGGACAGAAATCAGACGTGTACCCCTGGGCATGGATTGTCCTCCTGTTCGTCGGTCCAACGCTAGTGACCCTCCAAGAGGAATGGGCACAGTGGATGATGGTAAGCCCACATATCGCTCATCCTCCCTCTCCCGCATCTCCGGCATTGCATCTGACGTTCTGAACAGAATCGGCTAAACATCCGCAACGATGCAATCGTTACGGAACTACTCTTCGAGCACGCGCTGCGCATTCGCGTCAAGTCCGAAACGTCGCGGAGTGCCGACGAGCCCCAGGAAGGGGGCAATGCGGGCAACGCGTCGGAAAAGCAGGGCAACCTCGTGGGACGCCTCAACAACCTCGTCGCAAGTGACTTGGAGAATGTCCGCCAAGGGAACAAGATGTGGCTGCAGCTCTGTGAGGCAGTCCTCGGGCGTCCCAATTCGGTCGTAAACTGATGTCGCGGGTGTTCAGTTGTGAAGGTACCTATTTTGATTGTGGCGAACATTTCGTTCGTGTATGGAGTCCTGGGATACAGGTGCGCGCTGTTTGTCCAAATATGTTCCCTCGTACCAACAAGCATATTGCAGTGCTCTCATCGGGCTGGCCTCCATCATTGCACTACTCCCCGTGCCGGGATACCTGAGCAAACGGATCCAGAGATACCAAATAGAAAAAATGAACAAGGTACTTGAAAACGCGCTGATTCACACCATCGACTGACAGGTCCGTACGCTAGACCGATTCCCGAGTGCAACTGATCAGCGAGAGTAAGTCCTCGACTATCCGACACGAGTAGATACGGATAACAATGTTGCATTCTAGTCCTCAACGTCATCCGGATGATCAAGCTTTTCGGCTGGGAACCCCGCGTAGCAGGACAAGTCAAAGCGCGCAGAGAGGCTGAGCTCAAGCTGCTCCGCAAGAGCAGGTTCGTTGAGCTTGTGAATAACTGCAGCAAGTGAGTCTCACATCGCCAAGATACATTGTATGAGACAATTCTAACCTGCCCCCAGTTTCAGCATCCCATTGTTCACAATGGCGATCACGTTTGGAGCATATGTGAATACAAACCGCATGCTTAAGGAACACGTTTAGCTGAATTATGACCTCGTGCAGACGACGTTTCAGCATGGGGTGTTGACGGCACCCCGGCTTTTCTCGTCCTACACCGGTGAGCACGATAGTAGTGACCTAGGCATCCAACGTCTGACCACCTCCCAATAGCGTTCATGACGATCCAGCAACAATTACACTTGATCTTCTTCGCAATACCTGTCGTGACACAAGGTATGTAGCGAATGATTATGTCTCACGTGACCTCACTGTTGAGCACTTTCATGGTTAGCCAAAGTCTCATTGGACCGTCTCAATGCGTTCCTTCATGACGTATGTTCTCGCTCATGATTCCTGTACACATCCCTCTGAAGGTTGCGTCCTCGATCCAGACTGAGCTCCTCGATCAATACGAGGAGATCAAGCATGGAACGGTCCACAGAGAGCAAATTCGCCACCTTCGTGAACCCGACATTATTGGTATCAAGCAGACGGCGTTCAAGTGGGCCAGCGACAGAAAGGCTCAGACTACTGTTACACCTTCCGGAACGAGGCAGCGCGAATTCGTGCTGAACATTGACGAGGAACTGCTCTTCAAGCGGGGGCAGATCAACCTAGTGGTTGGACCGACTGGATCGGGGAAGACGTCGCTGCTGATGGCACTTTTGGGTAAGTCCCAATCAGGTATTACCAGCTAACCGCGAACCGATACATGACATCGAGTGTAGGCGAGATGCATGCGATCCCTGCTGGACCTGAGTCTTTCGTCGCACTTCCGCGAGCGGGCGGTGTCGCATATGCTGCACAGGAGTCTTGGATACAGAGCGAGACGATCAGAGTGAGCATCATCTGCTATGGTATCGTATGATTGTGCGCCGACTTTTCTTGCACTTGCAGGAGAATATCCTTTTCGGGGCACCTTACGATGAGAAACGGTACAACAAGGTCATCAAACAATGTGCTCTCGAGCGTGACCTTACTCTCTTCGATGCCGGTGACAAGACGGAGGTGGGCGAAAAGGGCATTGCACTCAGGTGCGTACTTGTGGAAGTGATGGAGGAGGCGAAGCTGACACAATTCCACTCGGTTATCAGCGGTGGACAGAAGGTATCGTTGGGCACTTGAGACTGGTAGCAGGTAGCTAAAATCCCGTTGAAGGCTCGCATTACGCTGGCTCGTGCCGTATACTCGTCGGCAGAGATACTTATCCTTGACGACGTGCGTTTCTCGCACTGTTCTCAGATCCTGAGTGTGAATTCTCACACGCTTTATGTAGGTCCTTGCTGCTCTTGATGTCCACACCAGTCGCTGGATCGTGGACAAGTGTTTCAAGGGCGATCTGATCCGTGGACGTACCGTCATTCTAGTCGTAAGTCATTACCATCATCATCCAGGTCGCCGTCCGACGGCCGCCCACGCAGAGTCACAACGTTGCCCTTATACGTCCTATTGCGAACTTTCTCGTTGCACTTGGGAGCGATGGTCGGGTCGTCAGCCAGGGGTCTCTCGATGAGGCTCTTCAAAAGGACCGCGAATTGCTTGAAGAGCTCAAGACAGAGGAAGCCCTTCATCAGGCGGATACGGAATTGGAGAGACCCAATATCGATGGCCATGATACTAGTGACGGAAAGCTTGTGATTGCCGAAGAGATCAGTGAAGGGCGCGTCGGGTGGAACGCTTGTGAGTCTCACTAGGTCACGAACTCGGTCTCGACTGACATGTCTCAGTCCTGCTGTACACGCGGAATACTTCAACTCACAACTGGCCGTACTGGACTTTCTACATCGCCACTCTCTGCATGACACATGCTCTGATCAACGGCGAGGTATGTCATTTGGGCCTTTATGAAGCAGAATAAGCTGTTGAGAATGTGCGGAATAGTCGTACTTCCTAGGATACTGGGCAGCTCAGTACGAAGATCACGATCCATCTGAGGTGCCCGTCCCTTTGTGAGTCCTCAGCTGCGAATATTGTTTATTGTATTCTGAATGGCGGGACAGCTACATGTCAATATACTTCGGTATTATCACAGCTATTCTCTTCATCTACGCTGTCTGTTGGTCAACATACGTGTATGGCTCCATCCGCGCCTCGAGGAATATTCACAGCGACCTCGTAGCCACGATCCTGGGCACTACTCTTAGATGGCTTGACATGACGCCTACATCGCGTATTGTAGCTCGTTGCACCGCCGACATCCAAGCAGGCAAGTCCAAGTTCCCTCACTGTCTTCTGACACGGTTCCTTACTTGTGTTTATAGTCGACACAAACATCCCTTCCACGCTGCATTACGTTCTCGAAGGAACCGTGTTCATGCTTTCGCGGATAGCCGCCGTCATGCTCATCACGCCCATGTTCATTCTCCCCGCCTTTGTCGTCTCTGTCATCGCAGGTTGGGTCAGTCAGATCTACATGCGCGCTCAGCTCTCGGTTAAACGTGAGATGAGCAATGCGCGTGCGCCCGTCCTAGCTCACTTCGGATCTGCTATCGCGGGTATCAGTAAGTCCTCCATCACTCCCTCGCCAAGGAACTAAGCTGAGTCTATACGGACAGTCTCAGTCCGTGCGTATGGTGCGCAGGAGACCTTCAAGTCAGAATCTTGCTTGCGTATGGATAGGTATAACCGCGCTGGCTTCGTTCAAGATGCGCTCTCTCGGTACGAGATATGTGCAGCATGTTGCGGTTGACATTCGCGCTAAGTCCATGACAGCTGGATCAACATCCGACTGGACGTTTTAGGCAACTCTCTATCAACGGTACTTGCCGCATACTTGGTTTATGTTGCACATATAAGCTCGTCTGGGGCTGGCTTCGCTATGTCAATGGCAGGTATGTAGTGCCTATCCCTCAGCGTGACTCACAGATGGGTTACTGAAGGCTAACCTCTCGTAAAGTTGGTTTCAGCGGCTTCATCCTTGCGTGGCTGAGGACGCTCAACGACTTCCAGGTCATGGGTACGCCACTCGATGCCTCTGTTATCGACGCTATGAGCTTACGATTAACGGCGGCTCTTCGTTTAGGTAACAGCTTGGAGCGGATCCAACAATACATGACCATCGAGCAGGAACCAAAGTCGTCTATAACAGGAGTACCGCCTGCGTACTGGCCTGCGAGTGGGGATTTACGTGTCGAAAAACTATCAGCGCGGTACTCACCGGTAAGAGCCTTCGAACTATATCTAGCAGAGCTACAGATGCCAACTTCGACAACAGGATGGACCACGGGTGCTCCACGAATTGTCATTCGAGGTCAAATCCGGAGAACGTATTGGTATTGGTATGCATTGCTCTCCTAGAACACCTTCACCATGCTGAAATGACACGAAAAGTTGGTCGTACGGGTAGTGGGAAGGTATGTCTATGAATATCCGAGACCGCACATATGCTGATATCTAGGTTCAGAGTTCCCTCACGCTTTCTTTGCTACGGTGCATACCGACGGAGGGAGCTGTCTACTACGATGGCCGCCCGACTGACACTCTCAATTTGGAGGCTCTCCGCTCCCACATCACCATCATTCCCCAGATGGTATGTCACCGGGACTAGAATACTCCACAGGCCTTGCTCACACATCACGACGCATTAGCCCGAACTGCTTAGCAGAACTCTCCGTCAAAACCTGGATCCTTTCGAGCAGCATGACGATGCCACACTCAACGATGCGCTGCGCTCTGCTGGTCTGTTTTCCTTGCAGGAAGAAGGGGACCATGGACGCATCACGCTTGATGACGACATTGCCGGAGGAGGCGGTAACTTATCGGTTGGTCAACGTCAGATTATCGCACTGGCTCGGGCCATCGTGCGAAGGAGCAAACTACTGATTCTCGATGAAGGTAAGTCTAGACGCTCGTCATGATCCAGGTGCTGATTCGTGTGATTCATCCTCAGCAACATCTGCCATCGGTGAGCCCAGCGATTGTTTGCATGACAAAAACGGTACTGACAATTAATTAGACTATGAAACCGACTCCATTATTCAGAAGTCTTTGCGGGAAGAACTTGGCCGGGATGTCACAGTCCTGACTGTTGCTCATCGTCTACAGAGCATCATGGACTCGGACAAAATCGCAAGTATCTCTCTTGATTGTTATTCATCGGCTACTGATGGGACGGCACCTTCAGATGGTGCTGGATGCGGGAAGATTAGTGAGATAACTTTCCCAGCTGAAAACGTCGCATGACTGATTTTCTTTCATTCCAGGTGGAGTACGATGCCCCAAGTGCGCTACTAGAGAGGCAGGATGGGTACTTCCGGAGTCTGGTAGACGGTAGTAGTGACCGCACCGCGTTGTATGCAATGGCTGGAGTATCTCTGTGACAGGAAGCACACCAGTGAACTACGTAACACAGGCTTCCTGCCTCCAAGAATCATAGCAAGACTTAGTCGTGGCTACATTACATTTCGTGAGATCGCTGCCTCTCCTTGATGGAAGGTCCCTTCCATTGTGCGCTATGGGACTCAATCCCTAAGTTACATTTTATCCTCCTTGTCAATTTTATGCTTGTGATTGTATTGGCAATAACTTGGCATTCCTCTGTGGGCATTTGGCACAGTGGTAGCGCGCACGCTTCGCATGCGTGAGGTCCAGGGTTCAATCCCCTGAATGTCCAAAATATTTTGTTCCCTATAGGCTCAGGAGGCGTCGTTATCTGCGGAAGTATACTTACGAGCCACAACCGTTTCCCCATCGCCAGATGACGAATGCTGTAGTCGACGTTGATGAAGTCAGTCAAGCTCAAGCTTCACAAGTTTGCTCTTACACCCCTGCACCGACTGCCTAGATATGTAGAGGTCATTACGTAGTACATCTTCGTACACATCCTATGTATTCTGTCCTGTCCTCCTTAGATATAGAACATGGTTTCCTTGAGGGCCCCACCCACAGCGTTCGGACTGTTATCGAAACGCCACATCTTCTTCGCCTCATTCATGACCTCCTCCTCTCCACCATCACTGGTCGCCGTGGCACCACTATCAGAGTGACCCTGCAACAGGGGATGTATATAGCACCGGCCACGCTCGCAGGCGAGGTCTGCGTAGTAAGCGGGCGACACCAGACTGACGGCCTTCGTTGCGCGAGCGAACATGTAACTGATATCGTTGGTCAGGCACTGCAGCTGGTCAGCGCCGATTCCAATCTCGTCGTGGACGACGTAGTAATGTGTCGGCCTCGTCGTACCCTGGAGTCCTATTGACAACAACGTCGGTTGAGGTGTCGCAACCAACATATCGCTAAGAATAGCAGGTGCTTACCTCCGTGGGCTTGCAAGTAGAAGTCATACTCATACACAGCCGTTACACCGCGATCAACCACCGTACCCGGCTTGGGGTTCCCATCTTGCGCTGCATGCGCTGGATCCATCGGGAAGAAACGGGTGTGGTGTCTCTTTCCGCAGATGACGATCGTCAGCTTGGGCTTGTAGGTGGGGCCGAATTTGGCGAAGGCCTTCCTGATTTCCGGCATCTCCTCCGCAACCACGATCGAGAATTGACCCTACACGTCGGTCAGTACGACGACATCTTTCCTACGAGCCAGCTTCTAAACGCACTTCGGAGACACCATCGCGGTAGACCAACACGCGGCTTGGCAACGTCTTGTTGTTCTTCGCCCGGAAAGCCTGCAACCGCTCCTCCATCATGGACGCCAAATCGGTGATCATCTACACGATGGTTAGTATCCAACATGCCGAAGGTTGCAAATGATCGTGATCGACCCCACCTCCTTTCGCGATTCCTGAAGTCGCATGCTGGCAGGGAACTGGCCCATCCGCCTGTCGATGCTCGCAACGACCGCAGCTATCGACGGCGTTCCCCTGACGGTCCCGGTGCCTGGATGCGTGACGTCCATGCCCACGAGCATCGTAGGCTCCCTGCTCAGCCACGCCATGTTCTGCTCCCCGAGCTCATGGTTTATGCCCCCAAGCTTAGTGTTGAACTTGAGCGCAACGTTCGCGTAGTATGTCGGCGCTCCCTTTCGGATCTTCGCCGCGTGCACGCACACAGTTGCCACGTCCAGGTAGACGTCGCATAGGTGCTTCAGGCCAGAGTAGATGTGTCGGTCCCCATTCGAGAGAATGACGAGGACGATACTGGGCTTCCTCGGGATACCCATCAGCGTCTCCCTGATCTGCTTGACCGCCTGCTTGCGCAGCGGGTCCTCCGTACGCCTCGGCGGGAGCCGCGCGACAGCGATCTGCGGCGGCGCCTGGTCGATGGACATGCCGCTCTTCTTACACATGTCTGCGAAGCCGCGCAAGACGTTCCCGAGCTCAGGGTCGTCGGCACCCGAAAACTCGTCGCGCCCGTTCCCGTCGTGGATAAGGAGGACCCCCCAGTTCTGGAGGCGTGCCCCAAGGGCGAATCGCACCCCACGAAGATTCCACGACGCACGATCGTCGACCGCGCCGGTGCCTTGTGCGTAGCGCACGACGGGGGGAGGGAGGATGCGGCCCGGGACGACGGCCATCTCGGAGCCGACGGTAATACCGAAGGCGTTCACGGGCGGAGGGGATTGCGAGAGCCCGAGCTCGAGTAGACCACGGTTCGTGATGGCGTCGCCGTTAACGTTTGGGTACTGGCAGGCGACTAGGAGCATGTTGGCGGTGAGCTCGTCGGGGACCTTGCCTTGGTACGGCTGCTTTTCCAGGATCATGCAGACCTCGGCCGGGAGGTAGTTCGTCCGCTGCCCACCAACATCGATAAGCGGGAGATCTGGATAGCGCAGCTTGATCTTGTACTCTATATGCGGCTTCTCAGAAACAATGATGACGCATATATGGAGATCAACTCACTTCTCTGGAAGTACTGCTCTACAGTGACCTCGCCCATACCCTCGGCCGTGAACTTATGCTGACGCGCATTCACATTCGCGAGGCCTTTCACCGTCTTCCGGTACCCCAGGTGCGTCGTCTTGACCCGCACACTCCTCACGAACGTCCTCAGACGCGTGGTCGGGCTGAGATTCATGAATTCTATCATGCGGTCCGCAAGATTTCCTGGGGTGTAGAACGCGGTCGTGCACACGTTCACGTTCACCATGAGCTGCTTCCAGGCGGGACGCACGGACGAGTAGAACCCGCGCCACGCCTCGAGGCCGCCCCCAAGGGGAACAGGGGGCGCGCTCGGGGACGGATGGAAGAACTTGTTGCGCCCCACCATGACGCCCCCGCCGATGACGCGATTGGGATGCGCGGAGAGGATGATGTTCATCGCGTTGACCACGGGCATGAAGTCGTACATCCGCTGCTGCGGGTCCCCATTCAGATAACTTCATGCACGAAGTAGTTAGCAGAGGGACACGCGCAGCGGAAGAACGAATGGATGCGTGATGGGAAAGGCAGTAGGGAGGCGACAGCATATGAGGAGCTGGCGGCATAAGGAGTGGTGTTGCGCTGCCATGCACCGGGCCCTCATGACACTGGCACCTCCACAGGGAAAGCGAAGCGGGCAAGGAACGCACAGAACAGAGCACATACCGAAGCATCTTCTCAGTGTCGATGAGTTGTTGGAACTTGATCGTCATGGTATATTCCTTTCGCTCCCGAGCTTTGTCTCTGTCTCTTTGTTCTTCCTCCTCGTCTTCGTCCGAGTAGAGGAACTTGATCTGTAGAGGTTGAGGGAGTTTGTTCACAGCGAGGAGCTTCGCGCTATTGTCATGCGCTACTCTCCCAGTCATGTTAGCTCGCTTCCATTCCTTTGTCTGCTCGGCGAGCTGGAATATCCTCCGTTTGAGACGCTTGTTCCCGGCCGGCGGGTCAATCTGCACGTCGTACTCGTAAAAGGGAGTTTTTGGCAACGTGAGAGGGAAGAAATTCGTCCGAAGCTTTATTGGGGAACCCGCAGTACCGAAGCCGGGTCGCACAGGAAGGTCGTTGTCGTTGAGCCGCAAAGAGCGAAGCGAGACGACGAGCTGATCTTGGGAGTTATCCGTGAGGCGGGGGTCAACGACGGCAGGGCGGTCGGGCGCGAACACGCTGTAGGGGGATCAATCAGTCGGCATCATCACAGCGACGGAGCTGAATGGGAGAACTCACCCTCCTCGACCCCGACTTCCAGATCCTCTCCCTCCGCGGGACCCTCCACGGGACCCACTACGGTCGCCTCTGAAGCCTCCTCGGTATCCTCCTCGATCGCCGCCCCTGTAGCCACCGCGATCCCCTCCGGGACTGCTACCGCGGCCTCCTCCAGGACTGGCACCACGACTCGAGTAACTGTCAGAGCTTTGAATGGACCCACTCGGAGGTCCACCTCGTCCCCTATATCCTCTATCTCCTCCCCGTCCGCCTCGACCTTGACCTCGACCTCTTTCCATGGGTAATGCGCTTCGCTGTGCTGGGAATTGAAGTAGGCGGTAGTTGTGCAAGCTAGAGCCGAAAGACGAGGAGACAAGACGCAAGGCCCGCGGACGTTATATACTCGGAGAAGCCGTCACTGCGGTACCGCCCATCCGAACAAGTTGGATTTGATATCTGTGAAATCCGCTCCGAGTCGCGCATACAGCGTGCGGTCCTGAAGGGTGGATGCGTGCAGCGGTCGCGGAGTGAAATTTGCCGTTATTGTGGTATGCTTTAGAGTTCGACGGGTGAGCGTCGCACTCGCCGACGAAGATGGATAAGCGTGACCCACCGCGTGGGTAGCGCGCGCCCCGTGCCCACCCAGCCCTGCCTTCTCCCTGCCTATTCTTATTCCTTCGTCATCCCCACGCATGTCCAACTGGCACAGTACCCATCGAGTCATGACATGTCGAGGTGAGTTTCGCGGGAAGGCGTATGTCAGCTGAGGGGGTCCACGATATCTCCCCTGGTTTCGTTTGGGTCTGTGCAGTGAGTCATGGTCACCTTGCCAAGTCTTGACTGAATCCGTATGTGGAGACAAAAACCTGACAGAGAATAACGTTGCTAGGTGCTTTATCCGCGGCGAACGCTCCGAAGATGCCGACGTCAGAGGGCGCACGAGGGCCCAGGCTACCTCGACCCGGACGTCGAGAGCAGCTATCTGTACCCCGATCGTGCTCGACGTTCCAGTTTCAGTTGCATGCCGTTATGCATCGTGGCCTCTACCGCTGCATCGATCGTGCCGCACTGCGTCCAGACAATGCAAAACGTTTACCAGCTGGCGGGTGAGCACTCCAGGACCTCTTGCCCCGCGCTCCTGGGATACTCACCGGAATAGTTGTCTCTGGAGCGATGCCTATTTGCCGCTCAACAGTTGCGTCAGGCCCCGTTTGGGGAGCAAACCCTGACGTTTAACTGCGCGCAGAAAACAACAGAAGTGCAAGGGGATCAGAGCAAAGGGGTGGGACGAGGATGCTCAGCCGGGTGTGCTTCGTCGGTAGAACCGGCGGCGTTCTTCCCAGGCTTGCCGCAGTGGTCCCTTCGCTCGCCGAAACAGGGCAAGAAGAGCAATCAGATACGAGACCTTCGTACCATGCCGATTATGATAATACAGCTAGCCACAGTACTGCTACACAGTATCACTACATAGGAGAGTCCGGTATCAAAATTGCACGACAAATGTGACATGGATTGCCTACGGGGGCACATCGTCCAAAGCAGCGTGAACAGCAGAAAGCGTGGTGATCCAACAAGAACAGCAAACACGATCAGAGCGGGACGGCAGGAAGGGAAAGGAATCGATCCATGCCCTACACCCGCGCGCGACACCGTCCTCCTCCTACTCAGTACTCCTGGATATCCTCGTCCGCCAACGACGCATACTCGCTCTCCGTCCTGTCGTCGTCCGCGTAGTACTCCTGCACGACCTCCTGCATCGCATACCGCATGATCGGCGAGATAGGCACCAGCTTCGGCCCCAGCACCTCCTCCTCCTCCTCCCCCGCCAGCGGCGCGCCGTCCATCAGCCGCTCGTGCGCCCGCAGCACCTCCTCGTCCGTCATCGGCACCATGTCCTCCTCGCTCCCGTACACGCCCTCCGCCCCGAGGCCCTCCGTTGTTCCCGTCCCCATTCCCATCCCCGTCTGCCCCGCCGCGCCAGGCTCTCGCTCCATGGGTTCGTTGATCGCCGTCACAGAGCTATCCCCGCCGGGCGCCCCCCGCCCGAGCTGCACCCGAACGCTCTCGCGCACGCGCATGCTCATCCTGCCGAACGGGTCCACGAACTCCCTCGACACCGGCTCCGTCCAACGCAGGTCCAGGATCCGTCCCTTGACCATCCCATCGATCGCCCGCGCCCCCATCTCGCGGCAGAGCAGGAAGTACGGCAGCGAGCGCGTGCGCGGCTGCGCGAGCCTGTTCATCACACGCAGGAGCTGGTACGCGGAGAAGTCCGCCTGGAACTCGGGCGCGTCCTCCCCGCTCCATTCGCGTCCGTGTCCGTGCGGGAACAGCGTGGGCGGGGACTGGTGCGGGTTCGCCATGAGCGGGCTGTAGATCCGGAACCCGGACCCGCCGCCGAGCATGCCGGAGGCTGGTGGGGACAGGCGGTGGATCGCATGCGTGGACGCGTGCTCGTTCGCAGGGCTTGCGGCGCCGTTCCCTTCTGGGACTTGGCCGTTGGTGGAAGCCTGTGCCGAATGAATGATGTGAAGGTTCAGGAGGGCATGTGCTTGGATGAAGTGTGAAGACTGTTTGACTGAGGTAGATTGCCCTCAACGACATGATCGCCGGAACAATGAACGCGAGACTTACTGTCGAGCTTCCCGTTCGAGTTCACTTAGCGTACAATGAGCAATTACCGTCTGCCCCCCTCTTTCATTTCCGCGCGAAGCACGCACCATAATCTGTGATGTAATCTTGCCAGTGGGCAAGCTTGCCCCCAAACGCCTCGTACAGCTTCTCAAAGTCAAGGCCCGGACGCAGGCGTTCATGGACGCTGGGGAGGATTCGCTCACGGAAGAACTTCCGCGTCTCCGCCTTGGGGTAGTCGCCAATCGTAATGATCTGCACCACCACAATCAGCATTTAGAGCTCGGATATGGCGCGCGGCAGGCGGGTGCACACACACGGACCGGCGGACAAGAACATACCTTGCAATGCTGCATGACGTTCAACTGCCGCAGCCACGTCTGGTAGAACGGGTCGCTCGTCGCGTGTATTACGTGACAAAGCCTGTCCTGCTTCGTGAGCACGAGCATCGCGTCAAGAAGGCACTTCATCGCATCGATCGAGCGAATGAGTGCAGGCCTGTACGGCAGCTTCCCAGTTAGATATACGCTCCTGCGGGGGGGGGGGACCTAGGCCACTTACAGCTTATGCGCCTCGTCGATGAAAAAGACAGGTATCTTCTTCGGGGGAGCTTCCAGTTTTTCCTTGTCCTTCCCGCCCTCTTTTTGACGCGCCTCGCCGTTCTCGCGCCCAGCCTTTTCGGCTTGCTTCCTGCGCACCGAGAACATGCGTTTCGTCCAGGAGGGGCGGTCCTGTTGCTGCTTCTTGTTCTCCTTCCCGGAGTTGGACTCCGCGTCTTTCTTGGCCTTCAGCGCCTCTTGGGAGGGCAGGAAGTTCCAATACCGGAGGAGCGAGCTCTGTGTGCTGTATTCAGATGCTATGATGCAGCGTAGAGTGAGCGGACTGAGGCTTACTTGGAACAGCTCCATGAGACGCGCAATATCGCTTGTCTTGATCTCCCCCAAGGGCGAGCTCAAGGCTTCCGTCGACTGCCCCGCATTCGAGAGGCGACGCTCTACGTTCAGTCTGTCGTGCTGCAACGCGGTCAGTACGACAAACCACGCATACTTACGGTTTACGAGCACGCGCACCTTGAATCCCCACGCTTCCTTTTCGAACGCTTCGTAGCCCGGCATATCCTGGTCGCGTGCTATGCCCATGAAGAAGCCTTCCATCTGTTGGCTGATGCGCGGCGAGGTCTTCAAACAGTTTCTCCGAAAGACGGTTGGAAGAACGCACCTGAGACTCATGTATAGACTCCCCAGGTCCGCAAAGCCTGCTATGCGCAAGTCGAAGTGTAGGACGTGGTAGTTTTTCTGCGTCAGCACTTGACGAAGCAGAGCCGTCTAGAGAGACATGAGGATGGGTTCTCGGTATCCAAACTAGAAGGGGCTCACCTTGCCTACGCTGCTGGCACCAAAGAGGACCGTGAAGCTCGGCTCCCCTTCCAGCGCACGTACAATCGCCCTCAGCTCCGCCGGCCGCTCGAAGAAGCCAGGCAAAGCAGAGAACGTATGCGTCGGAGTGAGCTGCGCCCGCTCCCGTGCCTCCGCGAGCTCCCTCCTCGTATCCTCGAGCATCTTTTTCGACTCCGTCAGCGAGCGGAGCGTCTCGGACGGCTGGCGGCGTCGAGTGGACATCGGCGGGTCGCAAGCGAGGAAGGGGGAAAGAGGCTATCAGACAACGTGCTTATGACGCTGCACCCTCGACCCCCCTTAGCGTGTGGCCCTTCGCGCTTGGAGCAGCGAGGGTCGCACGCCCTTGATAGGGTCAGGCAGGGGCGAGGGCGAGCGGAGACGAAAGAAGAGATGTAATACTCACGTTGGCGAGGACGCCGATAATCTCCCCCAGGCCAAAGAAGTTGCGCTTGCGGACGTCGTTGGGCAGGGGCATGCCGCGGCGGCGGGGGATGTTGGAACGGAAGAGCCAGTGGAGCTGGATGGTCGTCCCCTCGCCGATGCCGTTGTACATGCTCTGCCGCCGCGACTGAGGGGGCGAGAGTGCGTGCGTGCGCGGCGTGGGCGCGGGGCCGTTGCGGGGAACGGGCGCGGTCGCGGTGATGTTGGCATTGGGCCTGCGGGACATGCTGGTGCTATCGGTAGATCTGCGTGCGCTGGTCGAGGTAGAAGAAGAGCAGATGCTCTGACGAAGGTTGAGGATATGGAAGGATGAAAGGGGGAGAACGGACGAGATATGAGATATCCAGGCCGTTAACGCGGACCTCGCGCCTGGCGGGTGCGGCTTGGGGAGCACATAGAACCGCGAGCCTCGCACTGCGGGCAGTGTTTGAGGCATGTGTCATAGTACAAAGGACAAGTCACCGCTTGTGAGGGCGGACACGTTTCAACAGCCTGTTGGCTATCTTCGGACCTTTGATTGCGAGCACACTGGGGAGGTGGATCTGGTCGATTATCCACAAACGTACTGGTATAGCCACATAACCGAGCACGTACTGTTCGATAGTGTCGAGATAGCGTTGATAGTCGAAGAGAACAGGAGGTCGCGTCCGATGCAGCTGGCGGATAAGTACAGGGTGGATGCTGGACGTGCGCGAGAAGCGCTGCTTGCATGACGTCGATCGCGACGCGTCTTCCACGTGCGCAGAATGATGAACCGGGGGTGCTGATCTAGCATGAGTAACTTTATTAGCATCCACGGTGAACGTTACCTACCTTGTGGCCTCAATGAAGTCAGCGAGAGTGCTGATGGTGGTACAACAGAGGGAAGAGTTGGGAGAAGGGGAGATGGTAATCGACTTTATAACTGCGTCGGGAACGTCGATGGCGTCATGGACCAAGGGGTCGGGGACGAGGTCGAGGACCAGCCCGAGATGTAAATGGCTGAGTGGACGTCGGTTGGCAGCCAGACAAATAGATACGTATGGATATGTACATAGAACACTGGTCGTCGTATTCAAGATGGTTTCGACAAATAGACGCCGAGCGGTCATTGCGACAGCTCTGAGTCGATAGCAATTGACAGCATTCGCTGGCAAAGGCCACGAATCGAAGGACAAATGGAAGGTTTTCACTAGAGGTGAACATGAACCCTCGAATTTTATGTTCTGAAGATCCTGGCACCAACAACATGACGAGCACTCGATTTATTACAAGCGTTGTTGTCTACTCAATTAACCACGCACGAGCAATTTCTTGTCTAAGCGCAACTCAACACCATCACGTTCACCCGATCGCAACGTCCGCAGCCACAAGCCAGTTCCCATAGTACTCGCATTCCCGGGGGTTTACCGGCCCTCCGTCCTTGCAGAACTCGAAGACCGGACAGCGCACGCACGGCGTCTGCGCCAAGCCCCCGCCCCCGCCCCCCGCCCGCTCCTGGCGCACCGCACGATAGACGTACGCGCCGTAGTCCTGGCCCAGCAGCGACGCCGTCACGTCCTCGGGCGACGCGGACCGCTTTCGCTTCGAGTGCGTGCTCGACCTGGACTTGGAGCGCGAGTGCGCGCGGCGGCCGCCGTCCGAGTCGCTGCCCGAGTCGGACGACTCAGACTCGGACTCGTAGCGCCTGCTCTTCTTGCGCTTCTTGCTCTTGCCGCTCGACTTGGACTTGCGCTCCGCGTCGCTCATCTCGACGTCCTCGCCCTCACTGGTCTCCCGCGACCGCTTCTTCTTGCGCCGCCGGGTCTCCCGCTCGCTCGCCTCGTCGCTCTCGTCGTCGTTGCTCGCTGCGCGACTCTTGCTCTTCTTGCGCCCCTTGTCTTTCTTCCGCCGCCGCTCCCGCTCGTCCTCGCTCTCCTGGCTGTCCGACTCTGCGTCCGACTCAGACTCAGATCGGCTCCTTTTGCTCCGTTTGCGGTCGCGCCTCGGCGACTCCTCGTCGCGGCGCTTCCTTTTCTTCCTTTTGTCCTTCTTATCACGACGGCCGCCATCCTCATCCTCGTCCTCGCTCCCCGATGCGTCAGCAGCGTTGTTGCTCTCCGATGCATCCCACATTGCGGCGCCAAACGCAGGTATGCGCTCGATCTCGCCGTCGAGGATGAGCACGTTCAAGAGCTTCTCCACGTGCTCCGTCGCGAGCTGCGTTTCCGTGATCCGGCTCTTGCTCAGGAACGTCAGCACCTGCTGCGCGGTCGGATACGCCGGGGCGGCAGAGATCGGGTGCAACGGCTGGTTCGCGGACGAGCTGGAGGGGTCGGCTCCCTTCGGTTTTGGAGTGCTCTGTTCCGATGTCGATACTCCATCCGTCAGACATCTCATCGCAAGAGGGGAAAACTGACCCTATCGCGAATGAAGCGCAGGCACGCGCTGCAGAGGAGCTTGATGAACTCGGTGTCGAGCTCGTTGTCCGTATACCACGGCCCGCCGGTCATCTCGACAGACGGTTCGAGGTGGTAGAGCATGTATATCTTCCGTGTCGGGTACTGAGGTGCCTGTCAGCCATGGCCGCGCACGATCTCAAAAGGCCACCCCCACCCCCACCTGGACTGATTTCACCGCCTTGATGAGCTGCTTCTGGACGAGGGACTTGAGGCAACGGTCGATGACCGTCTGATGCAGCTCCGTCTTCGCTTTGAGGTGCTTCGTCCAGATCCCTGCGAGCTCCGCCGATGAGCACTGGACGCGTCCGGGGTACGCACGCATCCGCACGCGCTTGGGCAGAGAGACGGGGATGCGCACTCACCCTCGTTCCCGGAAGCCTGGATATAGCTCAGGATCATCCCCTCCTCCCCGCTCATATCCTTCTTGCTGTCCCGCCAGGCGTGCGCCATCAGGGTGGGTTCGAGGCATAGGAATGAACGTCGGCACTCACACCTCAAGCTCTTTCTTCGTCACGACGCGGTATGTCAAAGCCCCGGACGAGTCTCGCAGAGCTTTCCATAGTCCCTATGGTTCCACCGCATCCAAGCGTTCGCAAGTGCGATAAGTTGAACCGAAATTGAGAGACGTACTGTGCCCAGCAAGAAGTTGGTCGCGGCAAGTCGCGCTGAGGGATCCGGTACGAGAGCATCGCACTCTTTCTGGGTGATCGTCTGTCGGACGTGCGCAGTCAAGTCAGTCGCGCAGTAGTGGTAGTACAGTGTTCAGTATTCACCTTCTTGGGGTCTGCTAGAGCGGCCTGATGCAGCTTCTGCTCGAGCGGATTGAGCTTCCTCCCGCTACCGCTCATCGTGACAGATGAGGTCTGCTGGAGAGTCGAGACCGTATGAGGAGAGCGAAGATGACTTCAATTTGGCATCTCGGGGACGTAGGCGCCTCTTCCGGACCGCGGCGGACCAGTGGCGGTGGCGCCCCCGCGCCACCGTTTCTGCCCTCGCAACTAGCACTTTGTCTCAATTACCACCAGTCTTTTACAGATCTCTTTTTTCTGGTGAGTTCGCCGTCCGTGCCGCATGGGTTGTGAAAAATGGGTACGAGATCGACTTAAACCTTGTCGTGACGGCATGGCAAACAGGAAGGTCTACTGCGAATTTCTCGGATCGCACAAACGAGCATCAAGCTCGTCACCGCGTATTGTACAAGATCATATTACTCTGTCCATCCGCAAGGATGCTTAGGCGATCTATTTGTGCGGATACGGATATCAACGCACACGCATACGGTCACGATGAAGGCTTGCCGATGGGTTTTGCGCTCTCAGCCCGGCTGGTGCTGTACGGGATCCATCAGAGTGCAATCCAGCTGACATAGAACATCCTGCCATTGTTAAGGAACCCGCATCGAACACCCTACTCGTCCGACTGACTATCAGGCTAACGCTAGCGTCTCGTACTACTTACTCGACCACCCTCTGACCATACACAGGTCTCGCGGGACAAATCTTCGCGGAACACATCTTTCGTCATTGGCTTCACCTTATACTACTGCCATCGACCAAGCCTCTCCTTCGCTGCGTCCCACTCCCGCTCGATGCACTCAGTGACCTTGGGACTTCTGCATCTCAACGCGCACGGGAAGCTCACGGGCTTCGAGTTGAATCCATTCGTGAAGTTCCACGGGTCGGGTAGAATTGGCCTGCCATCTCCTCCGACGGCTGGAAGGATGTCGAATGCCCACAGGATCCGCGACATGGTGATGAAGAGCGAGTTCTTCGCGAGATGCATCCCCACGCATATCCGCCTCCCGAAGCCGAAGGGGAGATCGAAATCTTGCAGGCGCGGATCGGTTGTTACCAAGAACCGCTCCGGCCGAAAGTCGTCTGGGTAAGGAAACATGACGGGGTCATGCATGATACCTCTGTCATTAGGCTGTTAGGAGCTGCTGCGTTTGTACAAAGGCTTTACTGACGCAAGGTTCCCAAAGACGGTGGAGCCTTTGGGGATGTACCTGCAAGGTGCAGTTGTCAGCGACCCGGGGGTATTGGAATGAGCAATGATCGATCGTTGTACGTACATCCCATTGTACTCATCATCTGCTATGACAGCATGCGGCGTTCCGCCAAGGACGGCGATAGGACGCCATCGTAGCGTTTCGTTCATGAGCGCATGCAGGTATGGGAGACGATCACGGTCCTCGAACCCTGGCAGGCGATCGGGCCCGACGACTTTGTCCAGTTCATCTTGAGCCTTCTTCATCACCTCTGGAAAATGCAACATGGCGACTGCACAACTGTCAGCCCTTGTGGCGGACGGAACGCACATGCGACATGCACGTACGGAAGAAAACGCATAGCGTTCCTGAGGTCTATACGGATTCTTCAACGCGAATGCAAGTCCTCACAAACATGCCTCAACGTACTGTCTCGATACCAGCACCGAATGGAGAGGAGACGGCATACGCTATCTCCAAATCCGACATCCCGTTCTTGGATTGATTCGTGACAGTTTGCGACGTGAGGCAGTCAGGAGTGGTACCATCGGCCATTCGCTTCTTGACGTCGTCGACTAGATGCGTGAGTAGTTTGATATCTCGTTGCCGGCGATCTTCGGGTTCTCTCCTAAACCACTGCATAGATCTCTGGAATAATCATCACTCAAGTGAGGCTAGTGCTCCATATCTGATATCGTACAGGAAGCTTCATTAGCCATGGCCAAGACTCGACGAGGTATTTTCCTGGGATGCTGAGGGGAAGGGTGGTGAGTACAGTCTCACCGCTTGCGATGCTCGTGCTCTCACTTGACGCTAGGAAACATTCAGTACTCCGCGAGATGGAAGGTGACGGGTAGGGCATACCTTGTCAGGTCTTGACACGAAGGCTTTAGTTAGTTGCATCACTCCTTGCATGTCAATTATTGCTCACAATCCATGGCTGACATATTTTCCTTCACTATCCATTCATCCACGCTCTCCACCCGACGGCCATAAGTCACAGAGGTAGCGACGCTCGCAGCAAACCTTGCCGTACATTCAGTCCCAGTACCAGCAACCAAGCTCGTGGAGAGCTTACCTTTGTAGGTGGCGCTCCCAATCCTGTGGCTCGGTAAGGAGCTGGTGTAACAGCACGGTCGATTCCAGCGACTGGATCTCGTTGTACGTGTCCGCTCGTCGTGAATGGAATCCAGTATGGAGTACCTGGCAATGTGGTTCAGGTGCAATCTGTTGTATCCGACATGTATGTCGCTCACCTTGCGCCATTTACGCCACGGCTCCCCATTCGGAAGCATCAGACCTCGCTTATTATCAGACAGGATCTCGCCTCTGCATAGGGATAGCACATTCAGGGTCATGCCTCTGCTTCGTGGAAATCCGGACATACGCGACGACAAAGCGCGGTCGGCTTGAGTAGATATCAGACCGTTTCTCCAGCAGGTCCCAAGCGGCTTGCGCAGTGCCAAGGACTGGACGGACCCCGCCATGTTCAGTTTGCCTCTATGTAGTGTATGTACTTCGTCACCCACCAATCACAGGAGTGCTGCCCAAGTAAAGAGACACCACTGGCCCTTCAATGCAGATGAGACGACAACCCTACTTCGATGGAAATCGGCGATTACGCACCATATTGTTTGTTCCACTCCGCGAACTGGCGCCATGGCTTTATTGAAGGCACCTGATGCTTGTTACCGATAAAGGGGAGACCACGGGGGCCCGGGGGCATTCTTCTCCTCTGTACATGCTGCTTGACTAGGACAAACGTGAGCAATGCAAGCACAAAAGGTGCGGCATTAGCGGAGACTCGGAAGGCAGTCGCTGCAAAGATTGCGGCGACACTGCTGATATTCTCAGAGCCGTTCACCATGTGCGGTAAGGAAGAGAGGCGATGAGGACGGCAGGAGATTAAGATGCTGACTTAAACGATACTTATACTACCCCCGATGGCTCACGAGACCCGTCGAGTTATACTTGGTGAAAGCGATGAAAAGTTTGTCCTATGACCGGAATGCCGTTCGCGAAGCCTCACGAGCGCCACACACATTGAATGGGAAATCGGGTCCCATGACGATTCACTTGCAATTGTCCGTGGACAAAATGAGCTTCATATGGAACAGCGAGATCGAGAGTCAGATATAATAGTATATTTTACCTTCGGCCATGCCGCTGATTACCGCGTACTTGATAGGTCAATCAATAAATGCAGACGAGACTATCTGAATGACAGAAGAAGCACGAACCAATAGACGTGCATCTACCACATCTTGACGGACAACTATGCCTGAGCCGCTGCGGCTTCTCGCAAACGTTTGTCCTCCTCAAACGTTTTCTTGACCTGCAGATGAGTTAGCTGCGAAGTACTTAGGATCGTGGTATGTAACGACTTGCCTTCTCTGCGAACGCGTCATCTGTCAACAGCCGCAGACCGATTGCGGATAAGGTGATCGACATGTTGATGCATGCCTGATGCGACTCCTTCGTAGCTGCTGCCTCCGTGAATTCTGGTGTGTGGTTGCTGCCTTTCGTAGGGATCGCTGAGATACGGTCAAGCCAAGACCGGTGCTCCGACATTGACTTCAATGCTCACCGAAAGAAGGGTGTAGCGAAGGAAGAGCTGAGGAAATTAGTCAACATGCGGTCCAATTTCACCACCGCAACTTTGGGGCACCGGCCTACCGTAAGTGACATTGCCCTGGAAATTCCATCAGTAATCTTGCGCTCATAGGGCATAGGGCCAAGTCGCTCACAAAGTCAGTGGAAGCGCTCTTGATGCCGTACTCGTAGTCCACGGGACCGAACTTCTTCAAGAAAATGTCCGCACATTCGTCGCCTCATCATGCCTCGATAAGCCAGCTCTGTATAGACTGACCTATGAGCACTCACTAAGTGCCTTGTTCTGCCTGAGATCATATGTGACATTCGTCTTTTCAAGCTTGACTTTGCACCCCGTCGCGAGTCCTGCAGCCCTAATAATCGTTGTCAGAGTTTTCACAAGCTTTGCCGGCACACGAGCCCGATCGGTGGACGAAGAACGTACTCAAAGCACGCAGTCACGCGTGGAACCGCAACTTCAACCTCTGCTCGTGTCGGTGCTCCCACATACCATCTAGATAACTAAAGCCCATAACATTGAGGAAAACGTGGGATGAACGTACGTCATCTTGGAATAGTCAGGAATAACTATATGCGGCGTGAGCACGGAAAAAGAATAAAGTGGCCCTATGATACGAACTGTTTGGTGCCCAATCCTTGCCCTCGAAGATGCCATGGACGCGGTGGCTTGGCTTGAGTTGCTGCCTCAGAACCGAAATGTTCGTGTAAGCAAGGACAGCGGCATCGAGCGCGTTCTGTCCCTCCCAAGGTGAGAGAGCCGCATGCGCGCTGGGTGTTCGTAGGTATTCAGTGTGAGTCTATGTGTTATACGCTGCTAAGAGGGATCGCGCACGTATGTCCAGAAAACTCCACTATCAAGCGCTGGAGTGCAAGGCAGCTGCTGAGACTCACCGACCACCGTGGGCCGGGAGCAGGGTGACACCTGTGAGCATTTGGTAAGCACGAAGAATCTCGATTGAAGGCACAAGCTATACGTGCATGAGACAGACATCCATCCCCTCGTACGCGCCCTGCTCGAGCAAGATGGCTTTTCCAGAACCGCCTTCTTCAGCAGGCGTGCCCAGCAGAACCACACTGCCGGAGATATCAAACTTCTCCATGGCTGACTTGACTGCGATCGCCACAGCAACCCCAGCAATGGCAATGAGATTGTGACCACAGGCGTGTCCGATTCCTGGAAGAGCATCCATCTCGGAATTAACACCTAGGGTACGTCCACCGTTACCCCTGGTAAACTTGGCTAGCCAGGCGGTCTCAAGCAAGTGGTGACGAGTGACATCGAATCCACGCTTTTCGACGAAGGCAGTGAGGATATCATGAGCATGACTACGATACAACCAATTGAGCTGCTAATCGCAACACCAACTTGATATTGGCAACTCACTGTTCCTCGAACCTCAGTTCAGGATGGTCTATCAGTGGGTATGGCGGCAATGAGCAAGATGACACGGTGGAATGAGAATAATGCTTGCCATGGATGTCCTTGCTGAGTTCGAACAAGTCCTGATCGAGGCTTGTGAGGGTGGCTTGGACGTGCTCAAAGAATTCAGGTCTGTAAATCGTGTCTTCTTCGATTACATCGGCACAATGGGAGTGTGCACCCTTATCTCCAGGTTGCCAAAAGACCGTAGATGCGCTTTGCGCCATGGCAGATCACAGGCACCTCTCGGAGTGATCAGTTATGGGAACGGGGGAAAGAGCTCTGGTAAATGCGCATCACGAGACCCTGCTTGCGGTGGTTTGGAGTTATCTTATCTACGCCAATCCAATCCGATCAGACTGGACGTCCGGATCCCAGGATGCCGAGCTTGAACGAAAGCGCCGATGTAATTGGCGGTCTAGGGACATACACTACACGTAAGACGAATCCAAGATTGCCTAGAGCTACATATGAAACAAGGAATCCGATATGATCACTGGTCAAACGACTCCACCCTCCAGACCTTGATGACTCCCGCCCGGTCGCCGCTCACTAGTCCTCCCTTGAAGGGAGAGTCGATGCACGCGAGGGCAGTGATGGTATCCTGATGGCCCTTCAAGAGATTCTGTTGGTTGTGGTTGATGAGAGAAAGCCGCTGTGGAGGGCGGTTATGCTGGTTCCCGGACTGCGACGCTAACCATGTCTCGGCATATGTCGACGCCGATCCCGCAGATGCACGGATAGAACTAACAAGAGGGTCAGAAACATGGACATCATATGCAGCATAACGCATGTACCTGTAGGTGGGCTTGTCGCTATCTGTCTCATTTCCGCTCAAGATCACAGAACGCTCTGGACGAGCGAGGTCCCAGAAGCGGAGCCTGCAGTCCTCGGAGCCTGTCACGATGAAGCCTCGTGAGGACGCCGACCGACTCGATGCCTTCCCGTCAGATTCTGCCATGTGCGACCGGTGCATCACAGTATGTCCGCCGAATTCCACCCCAGCGACGATGGCGCGCACATCTGGGAAAGGAGGTAGTGGCGCCTCGCTCCCAAAGGTGTCCGCACCGACAAAGCCAAGTCGTGGAGTAGACGCATCACTTGAGCCGCTCTCTTGCCTTGCTCGGACGAGCGCAGCAATGGCGGCGGCAGGGCCCGTCTCTGCTTCGTTGACCTCAATCTCCTTGGGTTCTTCCATAGGGTCCGATGGGTTAACGACTATCCGCAAAATGAAGGACTCGACCAGCGTCGTCTTCTCGATGTCCCATACTTCAAGCAGCGTATGCGACTGATTATCTGTGTTGCTGGCCTTGTGGCTCTCCACAGCTACGATAACCCACTTGCCCTTGCCCTTCGTTGGGTGGACGACACACTGGTGTACCCGGCCGAACTTGCCCCCGAGCGAGTCGCCGACCTTCCAGCTCTTGATGAGGATACCGAATCGGATGTCCCAGAGGGAGAGCACGCCGGTCGATGTTCCACAGATGATCCAAGTGCGCTTTCGGTCAAGACATAGGCACGTGATTGGTCCATGATGTCGGGGGTTCTCCATTCGCTGAAGGCTACGCATTGTTCGCAAGTCGAGAATAGTGATGACAGAGTGCGTGGTCGCATAGATCAGGTTGGATGAGGTGTCTGTCGAGGCTCATCAATAAAGCGCAGCATCTGCCCAGATTGCCAAGCCAGTACCTGTTCCATAATGCGACATGCTGGTGATATACTCCCCAGGAGTATCCACTCGATGTTCGCGCACGGTATGCAACTTGTTGTACTTCGGCAGCGTCCCACTCTGGCTCACCTGCACACGCACAATATGCAGGCTCCCGTCGTCGGCCGCGCTAGCGAAGCAGTGGACACCTTCGAGCATGCACAAGCACTTGACCCGCGCGTGGTGCTGGTTGTACGTGTGCCGCGGCTTGCTCGCGACGTTCCTCTCCAGGCGTGCCGTGTCCCATACCTTGACCGTCTTATCGTCCGAAGATGAGACAAAGAACATGTGGTCTGGTGACACTGCGATGCCCGTAACAGCGTCAGAGTGAGAATTGAAGTGGGCGATGAGCGACGCCTCCAGTCGACGCGCAGAGCCGTCCCGCGGCATGAAGCTGTGGCGCGCAGTGTTACGCCGCCGGACTGGACCGTCGTGAACTCGAGGACCAAAATCATCCTGCAGGTCACGATTGTTGTCCAGATATAGGTGCTCAAGCATGTTGCTGATCCCAGGCTCTTGTCCGTCTACAGACATCCTGGTCAATCGCATTCTTAAAAAAACCGTCAAAGCTGCTCACCGTAACTCGAGATAGGAGCGATGGAAGGTGGCCGCAGCTTCTCCTGGCCCCTCACAGTCCCCGCGATGGAAACAGGCGATGACCTTCCCGACGGTGACTGTGAACCCTCCGACAAGATCTGCGCATGCGCCTCCAACAAGCCCGTCGCGCTTGCCTTCGAGGACCCAACAGCCGGTGCCGCCTTCTGCCCATCGCCCCCAATGGGGAAGCGCATCACGCGTATCGCAGAGGAGTTCGTTGTCGACACCGTCGACTCCGCCGGACTGTTGGGCCGCTCCAACGAGGGAAGGTCGGGTTGCGCAGGGGAAAGGAGGGCAGCAGTAGTGTCGATGGAAAGAGGGCGAGGGACCGGACTCCTTGGCTCGCGCGACCCGGGTGCGGCAACGCTAGTATGTGACCCGTTGATGAGTGCAAGTCTCCTCCGGAGGTCTTCAAACGGTGCTCCAACCGACGAGGGGCCATGGTCGATGCTGAGCGTCCGATGCGTCCTAGGGGTACCAGGAGACCTAAGCGTGAACTCAGAGTTCAAGCGATGTCGGGATGGCCGCCCGTCTGACTCTGAATTCCGCAGGAACACGGTTTGTGGTACCACTCCCAGCTTCTGCAGCTCGATCGTCGACGTCACTTTGAGCGCATCTGACTCGACCTCCACGCTGACCCGGGAAGCGAAACTGCACCGTACGGTTCGGGTAAGCTGGGTCACAGAAGGGTTCCTCGCAGTGGAGGCATCTCTATGAGGACCCTAGATGCTCACCTCGAGATCGCGCGCGCAAGCTTTAGAATGTAATCCCGCATCGCCAACAGCTTCGCCTCCTCGGTCGAATTCATGCCCAGCTGCTGTAGCTTCGAGATTTGGGCTTCGTCCCTGTTTCACGTCATGTTTGCATGATGAGCAGCCGTACATGCATACCGCAATACGCGACGGAAATAGACGTACTCATCCGATCTAGCTCGGGAAGCCGCGCTGCCGGCTTGGCGCACAGTCGCCACGCTCTCCCGCGGCGACTCGCTCTTCGTGCTTCGATGCGACCGCCAGAACTGGGTCCTTGAGTCCGCTTTCATGGCCCACTGGACTGCGGCATCGAAGATCTGCCTAGAAAGCTGCGAAGAGGAAGCGATAGTCGAGTCAGGCGGCGATAAAGTATATGCTACGTGTCCCGCAGACCATACCGGACGCTTCATAGCCAAAAGTAGGCCCTTCTCGTCCACGTCCCTGACATCCGACCGGAGGAAGTGCTTGAGGGAGGGATACAAAATACACCATACGTCACTGAGAGGCAGGTGCTTTGCAGCGGAGGCGATGAATGCCGCAGCACCTTCAATTCACACATGTGAGCAGGCGTATGACCGGCCAGCAGTCACCGGCAGTATGTGTGCAGCACACACCTTCCCGTATCCAGATATTGGGGTGATAGAGGAAACCAAGGGTAGCGCTCATGAGTTCCCAAATCCGCATTTTCTGGAACAGCCCCAGTTCGCAGAGATTGGTTAACGATGCCAGGACCTTCGCGACCACGGTCTCCTCCACGTCTAACAATTGATATCTAGTCAGCATGACTCCACCCGGAGATCACTCGAAAAGTAACCATACCGGAGAGTGCTTGAATCATCAAGGGGAGGATGTACTCCTCCAGACTCCGCCCGCCCGCGCAGGCTGCGACGTCAACAATGCTGTCAAAAAACGCATACCGGAGCAACCAGTCGCGATCGTTGAGGTACGTGATCATATGGCTGAGCAAAACGTCATTCGTCTTTTGCCGACCAAGGAAGATGCACAGCGAGGAGATGTTGTGCAGGACTGCGCGCTTGACAACGCTGGACGGGTCCACAAGCAGTGTCGAAAGATGCTCCTGGATACTGTTCTGGAGATCAGCCATACTCGCATCATATGACACCTATGAGTGTTCATGAGCAGACAATCGCCCGCACGTTCCACAATCCACATACCTCGAAGTGCGCCTCGTCGTATTCCTGCGTATCCGGCGAAAGCTTGTACGTCCCGTGCGCCTTCAGCGCCTGGCCCATCTCCAGATAATGCACCGCAGTATTCGCGAGCGGAACGATGATCTGCGCATACATGCACCGCACGAGCACCTCCGGGTCCCGCACAAGGTGCGCTATCGCCGGAATGATGTATTCAGGGAACATTGCGGCGTTCGAAGGGGCGATCACTGTCACGAGCATGAGGACTTGCATCAACGTGCGCAGCGCGGCTGCGCGGACTATTGCGGCGTCGTCGTGGAGGAGGTCGACTATGTACGGGACCATGCGGTCGAGTTTCGCCTCGTCGGTGAGGTGCGAAGACAGCGCGAGGAAGACGTCGAGCGCGCGAACTTTGGAGCTTGGGAGATAGCAATTACGAATGTTCGCGCAGACGAGGGAGAGAATGATGAGCGCGGGACCATCTGTATGATGCGTTAGGGAAGAGTAAAGCATGAATGAACCACCAAGCCTACCTTCGGCTGCTGCACGCTTGCCCGCAGACCACGCGCTGTGCAGCTTGCTCTCGCGATTTGGAATGTTCAGCTCAACCGGAAGCACGTCCTATTGTGAAGTCAGGACACCTGATGGCTATAGGCCAACGCAGACACTTACATGAAAAGGTCGCGAGGACATCGGCTGTGGCGCATAGTCGATCTTCACATCCATCACCGTCTCCTCGATAGCCTCGTTGATGAGATATGGTTCCACGCTCTCGTAGTCCGCCCATATTCGCTCCATACGATGGTCAGAATCACTCGGAAGCGGGTCATTGGGCAGCTCCCCATTCAGGTTCGCACTAGCGGACGCGTTGGGACCTGCACCTTTGTGGGCAGACACGGTCGTACTCGCAGGGATGGTGGAAGGCGTGGCGGCCGCGGAGAACAGGGAAGGGGAGTTGACCTCGTTCACGGTGGAGACATAGTTGTGCAAAAACGAATAGAAGCTCTCCGGGAAGACGGTCCCTCGCGACGTGTGCAGCAGCGTGTCGAAGGTCGGTCGTGAGTTGGGGTCAATGGCAATCATTTGTTTGATGAGTTGCTGTCGATAGTCAGCCAAACATACGCGCAACGAAGGGGAGAATGCACATACCCTCACGCCGTCGTCCTCCACCGCGCCGAGCTGCGTGTCTACTTTTAGCTCTCCCTCCCGGAATTTGAACAGCTCGCTCAGCGTGAACAGCGGCTTGCCCTCCAAGAACAGCTCCGCGATCACACACCCCACGCTAAAGCAGTCCATCGCCTCCGTGACCCTCCCGTCCCGCTTCCCCTCGCTGTCCTCCATCGCCAGCCTCGACTTCTTCGCGCTGATGTCCGGGTTCTCGCTCGCGGTGTAGAACCGCTCGGGCGCGATGTAGCACGAGCGGCGGCCCGACGTGTCGAAGAAGAACGAGAAGTCGGATGGGTCGTCGAGGGGCAGATATGTGGGCTTGTACGACGCGAAGTCGGAGACGTAGACCCAGTTCCAGGAGGTAACGAGGATGTTCTCGGACTTGATGTCCCCGTGCGAGACCTTGCGGTTGCGCGCGTCGCGGAGGGCGTTGAGGATCTGGAACGCGATCCATTTCTTCTCGACGAGGCTGAGGAACGGGCGCGTGCTGGACAACGATGCATGGTTGGAGGCGTGCTGTGGTCCGCAAGGTATCGAGGCGCTCACCTTATCCTGTCGTACAGGTTGCTTGCGACCCATTGCCTGATGATATAGCCCGCCTTGTCCGTCTCGACGAAGGACTGGTAGCCATACACGTTCGGTAGCTCCGCAAGGGCTTCTCGCTCAACTGCACGCTCATGAGTCCCAGCCAGTCCAAGCCAGGATATACACACGCACTCTTCAGCCTCCTATGATACTTGCGCAAGCTCATCCCCGGGTCCGGCTTGATGAATATCTTGACCACCAAGAACCCATTCTTGTGCCGGCACTTGACCGTCTTCAAGAACCGCGCGGAGCCCAAGCTATACACGTCTGTAGGTGCCACTCGGGCCACAATTGACAGAAGATACGCACCTCCGCTCGTACACGACGTCTCCTCCGAGTTCGGCCACAAACGAGTCCAGTGCGCCGCTCGTGCGCGTCAAGGATTGCGCGTTCCCCATGTCGTTCGTATGTGCGCGTCCTCAGTCGTACCGGTCTAGCAGATGGTCATGAAGCGAGTGTCGGGGTATAGCAAGAGTCTGAGATAGGTGACACGCTGAGTGCCGCCGACACAGCTGCCGCTGGAAGCTACGCTCGCGGGACCGCGGTCGGCGACAGTGGCGATCAGAGCGCCCGGCCGTCGCCGAAGGGTGCTTCAACGCAGACACGGTCCGAATATGTCGGAGTCAGATATTTAGACTGGGATAGTTCACGAAATTATGGGCTTGCGGTTTCGTACAAACATCACTAGGAACATATGCATATAGATATAGCACAGAGCGGAGAGTGTACATATTAGGGCAGAAGGGTTATACGGATACGTACGTAGGTGCTAACCGTACCCAAAGGAGAGTATAGCTACAAGGTGATACTCAGCGAGTAATAACGTTATGTGACATGCATGCGGGGGAACCTGGAACCATAACGCGAATGCGTCCAGACGACCATCTATCGGAGAGTGACGCATCCAAAGTCCCAATGGGCCGAACAAAAGGGGTCAAACAACAGAAAGAGGCACAACGACAGAACGGGGCGTGAGGCGATGCAAGTCACGGAAAGCACGACGACAGGGACAAGGTGACGAGACAACGGGATGTGGTGGCGTAACGTCAACGATCGCATGAAGACGACGGGGATGACTCCAACCCTAGAGGGTGGCATGAGGGGAAACGTTCGCCGAACTGCCTGCAGCCGCAGTGGAGGGGGGGTTGCGGGGCCACTGGATTGTAAGCATGCCCTCCACGAGGGAACTGCGGATATCACTGGCCTGATAGGGCACCTGTCAGCAATCGGGGAATCAGCATGACTGGAGGAAAACTCACGTTGACCCCAACAGGCAAGTCAATCTCGCGCCTGAACTTGCCATATTTGAGCTCCTGCACGGGATACAGCGGTTGTGGCGTAGACGTCTCAGGTTCGGAAGACGCGTTTTGCGTCGGCTCCGAACAGAGAGGATGCGTGTTTGGATTGGTTATGGAATGGTCCCCATGCAGGTACGGCCCAGGTCGGTTTCCTTCGACGATAAGGCGGCCACCCTCTATGCGTACAGAGAGCTGCTCGGGTTTCATGCCCGGGACCTCTAGCATTGCGGTGATATGCGTGTTCGCAGGGTCGTCGCATAGATCCATCCTGAAGGACAAGTAAGCCGGCTGAAGTGGCGTGAAAGTCAGCATAAAGTCGTACCTAGGCATGTAGAACCTCGCCTTCTGCTGCGACAGCTTGCGCTTTTTCAGCAGCTCGATGTATGCTCTCGCGAGCATACGGTCTATATGGCGAAAGCGCGGATCCTCCTGTTGCGCCTGCTGCATCTTCCGGGCCTTGATGGAGGGATGACGTGAATTGCTGTTGAAAGTCGGGTGAATGGAAGTGTACTGAGGAGACATGGGAGGAAAAGCGCGGCGGGATCCTTACGGAGGAGGCGCCATCCGCGTGGCTTATATACCGTCGGTGACTCGATTCTTTTTTGCAGATCGGGAACTAGCTTGCCCCACAACGGGACGCTTGCCAACTTGGGGCCGTGCTCCACAAGCCCTGCAAAACCTGCCAACTCCTCGGGTGAATGTGGTGATGACTCGACCCGGAACAGAGCATTATGCGACAAAAACGACAGCTCCGAGAACTGCCTTCCAAAGCTCGAACTCAAGTCATGGACGGCATTCCGGTATGTTTTACTATGCCGTCGTGGATGATGAAGCAGGCCTTTGCTGTAGCGGTCATGAGCAGACGGAGGTGAGTAAGGACCGTCCAGATCCGGTGCACCGCCCGGCGTCACTGTACCCCGCATGTCATGCTGTGCAGCTCTGGCGCTTTCGGGGGCTGCCGCGTCCAGCACTCGAGCGCCCGAGATACTTCGCACCGCTTCCTGCTGCGCGGCCAACCCAGTGATACAGCTTTTCTTGTGCTTCTCGCGAGGGTCTAACTCATACAACCAAGGCTGATTTACTATTGTCGACGTCGAGAGGGCTTTTTTTTCCGCGTAGTATGGCGGTGACTGTCCGGCTGACGAGACAATTGCTCGGTCAGCAGCCGAAAGTATGATATGAAATGGCTCGTCAAACGAAAGTCAAACTCCGGAAACGCCTCGTACGCTCACGGGAAGATGACGCAAGACACATCAAGTCAAGCACTTTGAGGTCGATGAGCCCATTTTCGGAGCCGGAAACACGCGGTGCATAGCAAACCCTCATATGCCGCAGACCTCCGACTGGAACACGTACGGTATAATGTGTAGTTTACCACACTGTGCATTGACCGCGTCAGCTGTACGGCTTGTGGGCCCGTTGACGCCATGTCAATACGGGATCGGACTGCTAACCTATCGGTCCATTTCGTATATGCGCAGCATGGTATCTCCGTATTCCGCAAGCCCAAGTCCAAGCCGGATAGTATCGTACGTGGACCCTCTACGTATGCCGGACGGCAGCGGCTGGAGTGAGATACCTTTCCTCAAATGCCCAGCTCAGTCCACCATGGTATGTCCACAATACTCTGCGCTCGGTTGGACTTCAGCTGATTCCTGCATGGAAGTCCACGTCTATTGCCGAGTACATATGGACACTAGAGGCTGTACTCACAAACCCATCGCTCCGACTCTGACGGCCGAAGCCTACTATTGTTCTTGAATTCTATACTAACAAGCGCTAAACTAGAATCGGACATTGTGATTGGTTTAGACGAGGCTCCTCTTCACCGCCACCTTGTCGTTGACAGGCCATAGCAGGCGCTCCTTCCTTCGTCCTTGCAATACCCCAAAACTTCGGAATCAGCTTCTGCGTGTGAACAGAACTCGGCTGCGGTACAGCACGTCAATTGATATTCACGCCTTCGGTGAGTCGTTCACCTACACATCTCAAGACAAGTCTACAATGCGAAGAAATCTCGAGTCATGGACCATGTGTGACACCCCGTTCTGCTGGGCCAGCATGCGTCGTGGTTTCATTGCGTGACTCGAACAGCATGCTGCTGGGGCACCCAAGGCTCTCCAGGTCTTTGCGTGGGGGTAAGCGCAAATTTTTGAGTATCTGGCAATAGGACGCATGATACATAGCCTTGGATACGACCTCCCAGAACATGGCCTCAACCTGCAATGCCTTGCGGCATACGTGTGTCAAATGGTACTGTCCGCTCTATATAGATATACACCAGCACTGACAATCATGTGCGTCAGTGTGCGCTGATTCAGTATATAGTTTACCTGGGCGTAATCAAGTGGTGTTCAGCCTTGTGTAATGTCGCCTGCAGTTCTCAGAAGTAACAGGCAACGATAGAGCATGTCCCTTCCGCCAGTGAACTGAGTGGACCGACGTGCACACGCGAGCTTCCTCCACGCAGATAACGCTGAAGAGAGGCACCTGATCCAGAGCTAGATATGTACGCTACTAAAGACAGCACACGCGTGTCATATGTACATGTTTCGCGAGCAGAGACTAAACAACAGATTTACGTATTTTGAACAGCTAACACTTCTGAAACTGTAATTATAACAGTACATATATGTATTCACAGGACTGCCTGGTGGCAACGATTAGCCGGAATGGCCAAAGAGGCCGGAGACAAAATCGACACAGCTCATAAGTTACAAGGAACGTGTACAATATGTAACTCCAAACCTTGCGAATATCAGTCCAAAGGAAACATAGGGGCGAACACTGATTATCGAATACGTTGCGAGCGGATATCCAGACCGTCCTCGTCCAGAACCTCCCGAGTCCGGCAGCTCCTCGGCAGGAGCTTAGTGGTCGCTAAGCGAGAGCGCATCGTACGTGGGACAAAGAGCGGACCAGTCGGCGGGGACAGGGTTGGCCGACGCGATGTCGGGAAGATCCTCGGCCAGGACGACGGCGAATCCGGCGTCGAGGTGGAAGTCGATGTGGCAGTGGAGGAACCACGGGCCTGGGTTGTCTGTCTGGAAGCGTATCGTAACGTTGTCGGAACTACTGGTCCCCGTCGAGACGGTGTCACGCCAGACGGGATTGTCGTAGTTGTACTCGGACGAGCCGGCGCTGCGGACTACAGCGAAAGCATGCTGCGGATAACGATAACATCGTGGAAAATCTAAGTGATTGAATCACGAAGGCGAATGACGTAGCGAGACTTACACCGTGCAAGTGGAACGGATGGGGGTTACCGACAGCATTGGCCGCGGCGGGGAAGTTAATCTCGATAGACGAGTTGATCGGAAGCTCGTAGATGCTGCCGGACGGCAGGAGGCTCTGTGCGGACTGTGCGCCACTCAGAATTTGAAGCAAGACAGGAACTGTGGGAGGAATGAAGGTGGCATTGTTTATAAAGAAATTCGTGCCATTGAAACTGAAGTCCATCTGGATTGGCTTGTTGACACCGCCTGCGGTATGGTTGCCCGGCTGAGACACCCATTCAGTTATGGTACTGTCAGGAATGGCGCTCCAGGAACAGTAGGGGCTTACCGTCTTCCTCGGTACGAATGGGTGGAGTTGAGTCTCCTGTAGGAGGTTCTGAGTGGTCTGCTGGGACGTCGTAGGATCAACTGCTGGCGCCCCGACGTAGCGCAAGATGGCGGAGTTGAAGCCGTCTGTGAAGCCGACGACTGAACCGATGTTCGGATTGGCTCTGATCCAGTAGTTGTCCACGGACTGGTTCGCTGTAAGCTAGGTGAGGTACACTTTTGAGCTTGGTTCAGACTGAACTTGACGAAAGAGTACTTACAACGAATGAATAACGCTGGGCGGCAAAGATCTGTATCGTGTTGACGGTGACCGGCTGGGTCTCAATCCCATCGGCCTCGATGACGGTCAGGTTGTGGCCGTCAATACTGAACATGTAGTTCGGGTCGCATGACATCGACACTAGGCGGAATCGGTAGCTATGAGCACATGGTCAGCCTTATTTACGGTCCATCATCTCGAGATATACCTACCGCTTGCCCTGGGTAACGTTGACCACTGCGAGTTGGTTGTTCGGGTTGTTGAGGCTACGACCGAGACCATTGATGAGAGTCGAGTTCGGGCCCGGTCTGTATGTCGCAGTACATGAGCGTGATATTCTGACCATTATGAAACAGATGTACTCACGGGAAGCGCGGGCCGAGGTGCGCGGCTCGTTGGTACCAGTCCGCGAGGGTGATCACAGTCGAGTCTATTAGACTACGTGAGCGCCAGGAGAAGCCGTGTCGGCAGTCGTCTAGTCCTTAGCGACCTACCATTGTCAACGTCGTAGAGGTGGGCGAGAGGGTCATGAGGATCATAGATGACGAGCGGGCCTCTCAAGCCATCGCAATACTGAGTAGTGAGATGGCTATGGTACCAGAAGGTGCCTACGTGAACGGAAGTTAGTCGTGTAAATCATAGAGCGAGGGCAACCTTACCAGCTTGATCAGGGACCGTGAAGTCGTACAGGAACGAGTTGCCGCTAGCGATCGGGCACTGGGTGACAAATGCAGGACCATCTGCCCAGTTTGTACCATGCTGAAAGATGCCGTGCCAGTGCTAGTAAACAGCATGGTATGAGCACTACGAATAAGGCGACAAAGAGTTTCCGTACAATACTTGTAGTCTTGTTCATGGTATGGTTCGTCATCTGGTCGATGACATTGAGCTTGAAATGATCACCCTGTTCACCAGAACGGCGTTAGTAAGGTTTTAATTACTGAAATATCACGTTACAAGACAGACCTTGTGACCGGTAATGAGGGGCGCAGGGAAGACACCATTGACCACAACGGCGGCACGAGTGAAGCCGTCTGGAGCTATGTTGGCGTCAGAGATGGTGAGGTCAGTAACGGGCCCAATGGCCGCATAGGCCGAAGCGGTGAACAGAATAGCGGTGTAACATAGCAGAGACCGGATTCCCGCCATGACGATCACTAGTAGAGAAAAGACTCGCAAATGAAGGGGTGGGGATGGGCTTTCACGAATCTCCCCCGCATCTCTTATACCCTACGAGCGATGTCGGGCGCGGCAGACGAAACATATCGAATCATGCCGCTCAGAGGGTGGCTGCTCCATGACGCTCGTCGACCGAGTCCTGTTGCGCCTAGTACTGCCATAGGCCTGGCAAATCGGCCGCCGCACCAATTCTGTCAGCCGGTGGTCGCGCGAATGCTACGGAGGGCGTGAGAGTTCGGCTTCACGACGGACGTAGCAGTGTCTGGCATGAAACATTGACGTACCGTTGATAGACGTCAGAACTGCTCTTACCAACACACACCTCTAAAGCCGTCATGCCTGTCCCTCACTGTAAGCTATGTCCATAAGAGAGCACCTGTAATCTCCGTGAAGCTCACGGGCTCTCTTTCTGACAGGAAACGAGTCAAATGCAGGGAGCAGACTCGGGCTTTTCGAGTGCCGCAGACTCGCAGTGACGGGATGGCCAACGCTGACAAAGTCCATGATGGTTCCTAACAGAGACAATGTCAGCCCCTAGCGCAGTAGATATACGTGAACCCATTCGGGGCCGGCGCACATTGTCACCACAGCAAGACGCGCATTATTCATTCTTGACGCATGCGGAGGCCACTGTCCGTGACGTGCTAGTGGCACTGGCGGTGCTACATATTCGGCACATGAGATGAGACGTGAGAGCCGGCTGACTGGCTAAAAAGGCGCAATCTATGATTGTTGTGTTGGACAGATAGACGGTAAAGATACAGCACTCACTTGGCTCAATCTAGTGCAAACCCGGATCCTCTCAAACAAAAGTCGCGAACATACTAGCCAGGTACAGCATGATCCAACCCACGCACATCCAGGGGACGGGTGGTCAAGAGAAAGTGGTAAAAAACCCATGCACTCTCAGATCAATTTAAGTTCACGGCGCAGTAGGCGTCACAGGTTTTTGCAACTATTATCAAGCCAATACCTGAGGTGTCCATAATGAGAATCGACCCAACAATCTGAATTGAGTTGAGCATTAGCCGGTTATAGGAGACACAGAATCGATGATAGACCTCCCACTGTGAGCCTCCCTCACGAGAGATGGCGGGAGTTCATGTAAACCCACAAGACGTGCCCATAGAGTTGTCGATGCACGAAGGACCTTCATAAGCGACTGATCGAAGACCGCTTGAAGATGTCGGCGGTTCGCTGGCGGCCACTCTTCCGATCACCGCAACTCCTGGTAGATGTCGCAGCTTGAGCGTCCAAAGCTGCCGTGACTAGCAGGATTACGATCGGATAGGCGGAAACCAGCGTAGGTCAATGGGAGAACTTGGTAAAGATCCGCTAAGCGGTTGGGCCACACGGTTCGTCTCACAATACTGGGAGGTATTGACAGCAGCGCGATCGGCTCGGGGCCAGTGGCCAGATGGGTCGCAGAGAACGTATGCTAGGTTGACTGCGGGCACTATCGTGTGCCACCCGTGCGAAGAAGTATTGACGAGTCGATCAAATTGTGTGATGGGGTCTGGACAATTGCACAGACGACCTACCTGCCCTTCATTGTAATGGTTACGGTGGGCAGTTCAGCTCCACCGAACACTAACTGAGAGAGTACTGGTCTAGGGAAAAGATCGGTGATAGTTGAACCCGACACTGCCCACTTTTGACACTGCCGGAGACGGAGCTTGACGAGCACAAATTACGAAGCTTGCAGCCTAATAGGCATGTGGGCATGACATATACCAGTGAGTTGAGCAGAGGATGGGGGTGCTCGCCTAAACTGCGCCGACAACAATCACTAGGATCAGGCTGCTGGCGGTCTGTATCCCTTGCGACTCTCCACTTCGCAGTGCAACGGCAGCGTAGCGTACAGTTGAAGCGCCGAAAATATTCCATATAACTTTGGATGATTAGATTCTTGCGTTCGCAGCACACCTCCGGCACAGTGCTTCACATGCTGGTAAGTTGAGTATTGAGGGAAATGGTACACCGTCTTCGTTGGAATGCTCCGACCGCCTTCGATCGGACGAGAATCAAAATCAGATGCCTCATACGTTCAATACAATGAGCAGGATACATACAAAGTTATGTACTGAGAAGGCTCCAGATGGTAGGTTCCATGCGCAATCCACGACGCTCGAACCCATTGAGTGCCACATTTGGTGCCTGTGTCGTCTGCAAACATGCGTATTGAGCGCGGCAGCTGTAGGGGACCATTGGCCCCACGCCACTATGGAACCTGGATGCTGACGGACTGGTCCATGCGATCCTCGGTGCCTCTCGATTTCCCAGGGCCGGGATGGATCGCAACGCTCTATGCCTAAATTGGACGAGTCAGGAGCGCGCTCGTACAGCTCGTCTCAGATGAGGAACCTCAGTAAGACTGAGGCATTCCATTGCCTCCATTATGCAATGGAAGGACGTTAGTCGGCCCTAGCCTCATCTGAGCAAAGAACTCATAAGTTACGAGGATTATTTGAGGGTTAGGGAACAGGGAACTTGCTACCTGTTGAAAATAGACATGTCCGCATACACAAACAAGGCGGAGGGCCCTGAGCTCAACACACCGTGCTCTCATGTACGACACGCCCAATACCTAGTATCAACTGGTTCAGCACGAAGATGCGCAACTGTGATGCAGTAGTACAACGACAAACAGGATTGCATCGTCTTCCACCCACCCGATGATGTGTCCAGAATCGCGGAGCCCGCTTGAACCATGACAATGGTCCGTTGTTGATCGGATCTTGCTCGCCACATACCACACGAGTACTCGCCCGGTCTCGACTCTCCCAAAAATACTGGAAGCGCGGCCAAACCCCTTGATACCGGGGGATGAGACACCGCCGACAACGTTCCAGTGGCAATGCTGCAAAATACCACTGGATATACACAAACCCAAGGGACATTGTCTAACAGCATAGCCCGCAGTTCTCCGCAGTGATCGTACATGGCGACGTCTTTTCAAGCCAAAGGATCTTTAGCGAGAATGATAATGATACGAAGGGTGTATGTACCCGACAGACTGCGTACTAATAACAGAGAAGCATAGCCAAACACTTGGGGCGCTCGCGGGGTGACTTGAGAAAGAGAGGAGTTATTGGCATGATTGCAGAGAGGCGGCTCAAGGTCGAGGCAGTCTCGCCTGCACGTGCACAGCGGTAAGATGCGACTTGCCGATATAGATGAGTGCTCGACTACATACCTCGTCCCAAGGTCGCAATCATCAGGACTCCACGCTCAGTGCGCAACAGACGACCCGGGGGTATTCTTTTCGAGCTGACGAGCGTTGACAGCGACAAAGTGATACAGCACCACAGTCAGCATCGCTAGCGCTCCCAGCCCGTTCGCAAGGTTGTACAAGGTGTTGTGGGAGATCATCTTGGTCCTATTGAACACAATTCGAATAACGAAGAGCAACGCCCAGAATGTCAGATATATATCCGTGTCAAGCGTGAGGAGAGCAGGATGAGTACAGACCTAAGTCTGACGTCGTGGTCGCCGCCAGCACGATTGTTTGCTGGTGTTTGGCGCGTGCAGCGTCGGGATGAGACTCAGCGCCTGCCCGAGCTCGCGAAACCTCCCGAACCCGTCGTTCAGCACCTCCCCACTCCCGTTTACCACTGCTTCCCGCGTGTAGAGCCAAAAGTCTGCGACAATGAGGCCCACAGAGATTCGTCGAGGCGATATGCCCGGACGTGAGTACTTGTTTGCGCGTTGAATGCGGATGAGTGTCGTGTAGCCAGTTCTGACACTGGTGTTTTGCAGCCAAGGTCTACGTGAGTATCCTTCAGTCATTCGCATTGCTACCCCGACTATCCAATTGCTTTACCCATGGCCTATGAGAGAGGTTGTGAAATTGCGGAGTTGCTGACGCGGTATCCGTTTGACAGGGTGTTTGGTGGGGTGACAAGGGCGTCCTGAAGCAGAAGGGCATCGTCACCTACTGTGCGTAGCAGCTTTCTTTCGAATACCGACGTTCAGCTCACAGTTCCTGCCATTGTATCATGTTGCCTATCTTTGCCTTTTGCTTCGTGCGCCTCCTGCCGTATCATTGGTGTCATCCACACAGCCATGTCGCCCTTCAAGCAGCGCGCGACCCATCACCTCATTCGGAACTACATTCTGAACGGCTACCGCCGTCTCTCTGGCCAGTTCGTCTACTGGTCGATTCCTTTCGCCATCGGTACGTCGTCTAAACCAGGCATTCCTCTGTGACTCCCCGCGAGATGACATGTTCTATGCCATGTCTTCCGTGTCCCCGTCGATCAGCTCAGTATACTCATGCATGCGGTTAATAGGATACGGCACCTACGCCTGGGCGAAGAGCTACGACGCGTGGCAAAACAGCAAGGCCGCGCACGCGCACGGCCACGGCGAGCACTAAGAAGGATACGACAAGCGTACCAGGCACAGACCCTTCCCATTATATAGAGTTGGTGTCCAATACCACGTTCTTTCTGCTCTGTTATGTTTTGGAGTGACGCAGGATGTCGGAAGTGTTTTTGCGTGGGTAACCGACATGCAGCGAGTCAGGATACAAACCTCCCGAGTTTTGCCGACGGCGTGGCGAGGAGCACATAATGCGGTAATTGGAATTGGATGAAGCAGTGTGTCGTGTGCGTCCGACTTCCACCGTAGGTGCGCAGCGATTATCCTGCTCATGACTCAAAGCCGAGACATAGGTGCGAAGATATGTGGCAACGTGGTCAGGCGGTAGCCCCACGCGTTCTCTCTCTTCTCAGTATCATTCAAGTGCTGTTCTCCTGCCTCGTTGTTATGGCGTGTCATGGCAGCAGGCTTTGGACATTCCTCATTCTCATGCGCAGCGATGAACTCACGTCCATAAAAATTTCTAGAGATCTCCTTGAAATCTGATTGAGGCCTGATCTCTGGAACCCACCAAGTTCGCTGACATCCCACTGCTATGCTACCTCATATTATGTGGCAAACTGAATGGTTCTTTGTCTTTAATCCGCTGACCAACCTTGCTTGGGTTTGTCAGGCCCAGGAAGGTAGGCGGAAAGGCGGAAAACCCATCTTCCATCCGTATGTCGCGAAGCCCACATATCAGCCTTCCATCGCTCATGCGTTACAGGACACGTCATCTCGCATCCTACCTGCATTGCAGTGACTCCGTCGCCGCGCAGTTGCCCGCCTACCAGATAGGCGCCTATCGGCGATGGCACTGCGTTTTGGACTCAGGGCGCGCTTCGGAGCGCGATACAGTGACTCACGCCGTGTCCCGATGCGGCGATGGCGTTCGCCAGCCCTGCATTCCTCGTGACAGTGAGTCAACCCGGGGCCGTTCCTATATAACCACGGGCGTGAGGCCAACAGATGCTCCTCTCCCCGCGATACCTAGAAGAAAACCCCTCTGTAAAGTGCTATTTGCCTAACCGGAACACCCGACTTCATTCTCCGTCCCTAATACCTGTGAGAAATCTCTTTGAAGCAAGATGACTGTACGTAGCCCCCGGTCGAAGTTCGTGTCGGGTCTTGAGAAACGGCTCGGAAGGGCTCTGTCCGCCCAAGAGACGCTCAGACTCGCGGCGTACGCCCGTGCGGTTAAGTTTCGAAAGGCTCAGCAACAGCAGCAGCGGGTTTATAAGCCAAGGTGAGTCTCCATCATCCTGCCTGATACTAAATTCATATAGACTGCTCACCGCGTGTGTTATCCTTGCGCGCAGGATGGAACTGTGGGATGATGGAGACAGCCCGCTCGTCACGGCCGTCTTCGAAGTTCCGGGGCTCCGCCCAGAGGACATCACGGTGGACGTCGTCGACGGCCGGCTCGTGGTCAGCGGCGAGCGCCGTCAGCAGGATCTTCCCCGGGGGCCTCAGACTCTTACTGTTGAGACTCGCCCCACCTCCAAGTCCGAGCCCGGGTCCGACGCGTGCGTTCGGACTTCGGAGGCGACGCAGGCCCATGCCGGGATATTGCATGTCCGAGAGCTCAAGTACGGCCTTTTCCGCCGCATCGTCACCGTTCCCGCGGGATGTACTGTAAGTTGTTGCTTCACTGTCTTGAGAAGGTATGCAATGCTGACGTGTCAATCTCTGAAATGCGCAGACCGCCGACCTTCAAGCCGTCATGGAGAACGGGATGCTCACGGTGTCATGGCCTCGCGATATCCAGGCGCGCTTCTCCAACAGCCTCTTGGGCGGGCAGGCGGAGTCCGCGCTTGGGTTGGACACCGGAGCCGGTCAGGGTGGTTTGCAGGGGGACAATTCTTCTGCTTGTGTTTGAACCGTTTGTATCCGATTCAGGGCGGAGGGTCTTCCATTTGCCTTTTCCACTCTGCATATATGCTTTCCCAATCTATGCCACTGTATGCCTTAGCGACTGCCTCGACCGAAGGACGTTTCCATCGAATCATCAGACCATCGATCCTGGACCCACAATTGTCGCCATGCTCATACCCGAGTGGCAGGCTTCTGCCTCGAGGCCGCGGGCCCCGGATCTCAAGCAATTCAGGCGCCCAATGACACCTCCGCTACCGCCATCCACTGACTGACGTTGAGCCGGTGGTCTCTTAGTATTACCATGCAAATCAAAGCTCTAGTCCTACTCTTTCACACACTCCCTCTCAGATTGACAATGCTCAGATGGCTGTAGGCCTATACACAAGGTGAGCTTGCTGGCGTCGGACTGCAGGCACTGCGGAGTTTTGATACAATCTCTCTTCGTTGTCAACTACTAGAAAATAACATCTCCAGTGCCTATGTACGTGCTACGTATCAACCGGTCGCACTCGAAAGGACAACCAGGTATGCATAACGCTATTCTCTGCTGTTTGACAGCCTGGCAGTATACCACGGTGACAGCGATATAAACCTTCAGGACCTCGGCGCCGGCGTGCTTGCCTGTCCTGCACCTCCCCCCGCGCTCGACGTGGTCTCTCCAACAGCACTCATGCTGTTTGGAATCCTGCGGATTCTGCTCTGAGGACTCGGATATGGATGACTGAGTGCTCTATAGCGAACTCGAGCCCTGTGGTTTGGTCGTTACCAGGGCGACACCGGGCCCGACGCCTGAGCCGTCGCCATGTGCGCTTCAGTCTTATCTGCAATCCGCAAGTGATAGCACGCTGCAGAAACCAACTCGATTCTCAATTCGAGGATGACTTCTCGGCCTGCCGGCGACTGGAGACGGACGACTTCGGAGCCTTCCCTCTGATCCCGTTTGACCGCGATTGCGATGACCTTGGCGGCATTGTCACTGCAGAGGTCGGGGTGTATTTCTTCGCGGCTGAGGGTAGAAGACGATGCCGGTGATACAACCTGAATGTGGGCGCGCCACTTCATGTTGCCGGACGGTCCAGAAGAGTATTGGTAGGTGATGTGAATGGAGTAGTCGTCCTTGGTGAGTGATATTTGGTGGATACCGTCGTGACTGGGAAAGACATCGGTCTTGATGCAGTATCCTTGCTCTCTGAGGCTGAATCCGGCCCACATCGTGAATATCACTTGGGGATGCATTCCGTCGTGGTAGTCACGCATGTTCACAGCCTGGTCATGCGTGAGCTCACGGCCGGGATGGGGTAGGAACACAGTGAGGATCTTGGTGTTGTCACGGAGACGGCCACCGAGCCCCCAAGAGGATGGAATGACGAAGAGACCATATGAAACCATCTGTTCGTCACAGACGTATGCGGAAGCGAGTTGAAATGGGGTCGATTCAGGGAACCGTGGTGTCTCGGAAACACAGAGGCGGCCGAGCAGACCGCTACTGTTGGAAGCATGGTATTCGCATGCAAGGATGGCAATGTACCATTCGCGCTTCGGGTCCTTCTGGTTGGAAAGGGATAGAAGGGGGAAGTCGGTGCGAATACCATAGGGGGTTGGGCTATACTCCTGAGCAGGAAGGTCGTACATCTTGATGGAGGCCAGAAATTCATCGTGTCTAAGTGACCGCAGATCTTGAACTGCAGAAGACCTTGGAAAGTCGCGGGGCGATGAGGCGAAGAAACTGGCTGATGATGTGGACTGGGCAGAGGTTGGTCCTCTAAATTGTGAAGGCAGCACCGGAGAACGGTGGTGTCCATTGCCCGCCGGCCACACGGGCCGCTGGGGACAGACGTGGCCCCAAGCGAAGAGGGTCTGGTCCGGTATTCGAAGAAGTATTTCCTCCTGCAACCTCCTGAATGCGCGCCGGCCCTCTCCGTAGAGCATTGTCATATTGATGTCGAAGATGCCCAAGAGCGAGTACGCCTCGTCCTCCACGCGTGTTGTCTCCCGCCCTGACGCCCATGACATCCTCTTCGCCACACTGACACAGTCCAGTGGTAACTCGTGCTTCAGCACATCTTGGTCTATGCCAGTGATTTCCTCCACCGCCTCGGCCAAGTCATGCTTCGTTCCTAAAGGCTCCCACTCCTGCGACAGAAACACGACTTCGGACGGCGCGATGAGCTCTTGAAGTGTCCAGCCTCGCCTGAACCATCTGCTTTGCGAGAATTGTGTCTTCCAATCTTCCGTCGTCCCGCACGCAGATACGTCTGCGAGGAAGGCGTAACACAGCTTGCTGTCGCGATACCATGCGTACATCGAGTTGATGGCCTCCGAAAGCTCCGAGCTGCTCTGCTTCTCGATGCAGCACGAATCAATCCAGATGTACCGAAAGCCGTCTTTGCGCGCAGCTTCGCAGGCATGCCGTATCTTGGGTGACAACCTGGGGTTGTCCCATATTGAAGGGGGCTCGGATGCGGGAGGGCTTCCAGTGCTCGCCGAACCCAAGGATACCATAGAAGTGGGAGTAGGGTTGATCGCGGACAGACGATGGCCACCGGGATCATATATCCGCTGGATCTCTTGAAGCTCTCGGTAGGTCTGCTCACCCTCGCTATCCCATGTGTGCGATAAAGTTGCATATATAGTGACGTGAGGGTCGGCTTGCTCTATGAACTGTCCCGTATGGGTGTCCATAAATCTCATGTTGACGTCTGTAGTGTAGAGTTACTCTGGGGCAAGATACGCTACTGAAGTCGCGAAGAGTGTTGGAGATGCTGATGATATGTGTATGAGTGTTGTGAGAGCAGCGACTCCGCGATCGACCGCAGCACATCCAGAGCGGAGAATGAAATTCGTCGGCGCTTTGATTAAAGATTAGTTTGGATTGCCGCCGACAAGGCTCTGAAATATCCGATTCGCTTACTTAGATTAGATAATTCTACAGCGTCGCATGCCCCGCGCCGGGTGGTGTGCTCGGATCAGCGGCAGGCCCCTGCCGAGCCCCGCCAGCCTGTCCCCGAGCTGGAAGGTGGCCGGAGAGCATGCGCGCTGTGACTGCTCGAGACGTGCCCCGCCGAGATATGTTGCTTTTCAAGCTACATAGTACTTGCGTTCTTACCTGGGATGTTCCAAACACATATTCCGGGTATATTCAAGTGCTTCCAGCGGTGGAACAGGGTTGGGCAATGGCTTCGGTGCGGTAGGGTTGGGGCTCGGCCGCGGATTTCCGGTGATCCGAGCACACCACCCGGCGCGGGGCATGCGACGCTGATTTTTACATCCGCTGTAAATACATGCCAGCGGGGTCGCATGATGTGCACCTGCCAGATGTCGGAGCTAGCTCGCCCTTCTTGTCACCATAATTATGGGAAGTACGCATCCTTCCTGTGAACTGCCATGGCGCAAAGCGCATCTACGGTCTTTTGGTAACCTGGAGATAAGGGTGCACACCTCGATCGCGCCGACGTTCTCGAGGAAGGCACGATTTACAGACCTGAATTCTTCGAGCACGTTCAAGCCACCCTCAAAAGCCTCGATCAGGACTTGATAGGACTGAGCAAGGACATCCATGGCAAGCACTATCCAAATTCCATCGTCTGATCTTGCTCATTGCCTCCATACCCACTGGCAGACCCTGAATTGAAGTTCGAGGAACGGTGAGTTACAACTACTCATTGTGTTGTGGATCAGCAGCTCAATCGGCTGTATCTCAGTCATGCCCATGATACCCTTACTACCTTCGTCGAAAAGCATGGATTCGATGTCACTCGTCACCACTGGTTTGAGACCGCCTGGCTAGCCAAATTCACCAAGGGCACTGGTGGACGTACCCTAGGTGTCAATTCTGAGATGGATGCTCTTCCAGGAATCGGACACGCCTGTGGTCACAATCTCATTGCTATTGCTGGGGTTGTCGTGGCGATCGCAGTCAAGTCAGCTATGGAGCACTTTGATATCTCTGGCAGTGTGGTTCTGCTAGGCACGCCTGCTGAGGAAGGCGGCGCTGGAGCGATCTTAGGCAGAACAAGGCACTCACTCGCAGTGAGTGCTTCTAAGCCAGCCTAGGCAGAGCACTGATAACACCTCGCATCGTTAGGCGACGAATGCGCGGATATTTTCTCGAAGACGTTCGGTCCCGTGGACTGCGATTTCGGCATCAAGAACGCTTCCACCGATTTTGTGAGTGATTTCGGCCTAGGCGCTATGAGAGCGGGCTCACTGATGGTATCTCCAGGGAAATATCACTTACGGTACGCCGATGCGCTTGTATCGGTGGACTTAGGCCATATGCTAACTAAATCCCCTAGCTATTCCTTCGCTTCACCCTTCTTTTGGTGAGTATCGAGGTCAATGTCGCAACAACCGTCTTGGCTTGACCATATCATCAGCGATCCCTACGAGAGGCAGCAACCACACACCAGAATTTACCGAGGCCGCAGCGACCGAGGAGGCCCATCAAGCATGCATCAACATGTCGATCACCATAGCCGCGATCGGTCTGCGCCTGTTGGCAGATCACGCATTCGCAAACAAGGCAAGTCGTTATATACCACTATCTCAAGTGTATCAGATTTAACTCATCTGCAGGTTAAGAAAACGTTTGAGAAGGACAAGGTTTTGCGAGAAGCCGAAGCGGCCAAGGCGTAGCAGTCCGTCATGACATGTCTGATGGTTCGTGTACTCCATGATCTTCAGATCGCGTCGTCTACCTTTCCTCGTTTGACCATTGCTTAGGGGATATATAGTGACATAGCCAAAGGTAGAATTACAGCGGTCTCACACCCATTTGTCGCAACTTGCAGCCCAAACAGCACAAACGACTGAGGTGCTATGGCGACTGCTTGGCTGAACGACGTTCTTGTCGAACAATTGTATTTCACAATTGCCGCAATGCTCACAGCCGAGTGGTAGTGCCCTGCCTCGACCCGAGTACACTATTTGGCGTCGAGACAATGAATTCGAACGCATTGTGCAGCCTCAGCTAAGCTATAAACGCCCCGTACTACAGGAAATTGTAGTACGACGAGGACGAATCCGCACTAGCTTCCTCCTCCGAGTCGTGAGTTGACGAGGATAGCTCGTACTCCCAACCCCCACCCAACGCGATCCTACCCGGATGAGGGGCTATGACGCCAGTCGCCTCCTCTGCCTCGCGTCTCTTGATGTACCTTTGAGCGCGTTCCCACCACTTCGCTACCCAAGGGGGTTGGGCCGGGTTTGGTGGCGGGCCCTCGTCCGAGATCCGCAAGTGGTAGCAAACGGCGGACGCTAGCTCGAGCCAGATCCGCAAGATCACTCCTTGGTCCGCGAGAGAGACGTTGATCGTCTCCTCGCACCTCTTCCGTCCGACCGCAGCCTGGAGCGTCACGATGCCGTGAAACGTCTCTGCGCGGGCGGGCGTCGGAACAGCCTGGGTTCTGTTAACGGACTCGCTGGGTGCTGCGTCGGGATGGGATGTGTAGACGGAGGTGATCAGGTTCGTGACCCCGACGGGCTGCGAGAACATGTTGCACCAATATTGGTACACAATGCGGATTGTGTAGTCGTCTCTGGAGAGAGTGATGGTAGCTCGGCGTGGAACGTCGAGGTCGCTGCCGTGGTTTCGCGATTCCACGCGATATCCTTGTGCTTGGAGACGATCTCTAGCCCATGAAGGAAACAGCACTTCTATGCTCCGCTCGCCGCGAGTATCAGGCAGACGCATGATGTGCTCGCTTGAGTCTGGAGGGGAGGCTCGGTCAGGATGTGGTAGATAGACAGTCCGCACATGAATGTGGGGATGGAAACCGGGGCCCGCAAGCGCCCCAGACCAAGGCAGGACAAAGAGGCCTCGCGGCCCGTCCTGTCCATGGGCATATGCCGCCTTGAGCACGTGTATGTGGTCGTTGTGGGTGCCAGAGAATTCGGATATACAGAGACGACCGAGAAGAGAAAGTTCTCCGTATCCGTCCTCGACGCAAGCCAGCACTGCGATGTACCACTGGTAGTCCTCGGGATGCCACGATGACTGGTTGGATAGGTGCAGCAACGGGAGCTGTGTACGGATGCCGTAGGGAGTAGGGGTATACTCCTGAGTAGGGACGTCTGGTTTTCCCAAGAGGTCGAGAAAGTCACCATGGTCGGAGAGACCTCTGATGAGACCTGCTGCGAGGAAGTCGCGAGGGGAGGATGCAAACAAACTAAAGCCATCCAAGCCAAGGTAGTCACTCTCGGCTGCGCTATCGAGGCGCGGAGGTTTGTATCGCTTCCCGTCCCATGTTGAGTATTCCACGTTACGTGTTGCACCCAAATCCATGTCCTGATCCAAGGCCGACGTGTACTGCGTGAACGAAACCTCGACGGGCCTCGAATGCCCGTTGCCCCAAGCGAAGAGGCTCTGATCCGGTATGCGCTTCAGGATCTCCTCCTGCAGCCTCCGAAATGCGCGTCGGCCTTCACCATAGATGGGGGGCATGCTGATGTCGAAGATACCTAGGAGCGAATAGGCCTCGTCCTCCACTCTGGTTGTCTCCCGTCTGGACGCCCACGACATCCGCCTGGCCACGCTAATCTCGTCCAGCGACTGCTCATGTTTCAGGACTGCCTCATCTATGCCGGTGATGCCCTCCAAAACGCGGGCCATGCTGTGCTTGGTACCGAAGGACGCCCAGTCCATCGACAGAAACACGACCTCAGAAGGTGCGATGAGCTCCTGGAGCGTCCACCCGCGCGTGAACCATCTGCTCTGAGATACGTCTTCGGGTGACTGCGGACTTGGGGGGACGTCTGCGAGGAAGGCGTAGCAGAGCTTGGCGAGGCGGTACCAGGCGTACATGGAGTTGATGGCCTCGGACAGCTCTGCGCTGTTCCTCTTGTCGATACAGCAGGAGTCGATCCAAATGTATCGGAAGCCGTCTTTGCGTGCGCGCTCGCATGCGCGACGAACTTTGGATGACAGGCGGGGATCCTCCCAGATCGACGTCTGGGAAGTCGCGCGACGACCTCCGGGACGGTAGTCTTGCTGGATCGTTCTGAGGTCTTCGTAGCTCAGCTCACCATGCGTGTCCCAGACGTGGGATAGGATTGCATATACGATAACGTCAGGGTTGTGCTGTACAAACTGTCCGGTCTCGGTATCGAGAAGCCACATGCGGACGTCCCAATACCAGGAGGTACAAGATAGGCTAAGTTAGAAGAAAGTTTGCGCGTAGGGTACCGGAGAGAAAGGTACGCTAGGGTACACTGAGAAGAGACCGCCGGGCGGAATGGGGACGAGAATGTCAATCAAATGGTACTAGTGTGACCCCAGAAGCGACGGCCCAGAATGTATTTCGTGCATATCTCCATCGCATCTTCCCCCATAAATCTCAAATTTGGCACACTTGATCTGTATCGCAGACAGTATATACCCGTAAAATATGAAGGCAATCGGTGGAATTTTGCTTCGAGCATCGTGGCATTACACGTCTGACCCCAGAAACGACGGAAAGGCGCCCACAGATTGTCACCAATGGTCACGGTGCCGAAGACTGCCGATTTAAACACCGCCATTATCAGTCGTTTGATAACGACGTTGGCGGAGGGAACACTAGTCGAGGCGCTCATAATCAAAGTCAGCCTTATCTCGGTCAGTGGCTGAATGTCACGCTCGAGAGACCCCCTTCCCATTCCTCAGGTACCGCAATCCGTAATCCTTCGAAAACTGAATAATCATACTCAGTGCACATGTTAGAAATAATTCCTGGAGTTACAAGAAGATCGGCCATGCCGATCTCTTTGTGGCAATTC